>NW_022196891.1:37893124-37899615 GCF_008632895.1 Mastomys coucha | reverse complement strand
AAGTCAGCAAAAGATGGCATTAGGGACTTTAGAAGAGAATTAGAACTCAGTACAGGCATAACTTTCAAAACCTCATTATGACAGTGTTCTTTCAGCAATAGCCCCAAGAGTTGCCCCTTTCTATCATGTGATGACATAGGTTACAGGGATCCACAAATATAAGAGAGAGGAAAGGGTCTCCTTGGAGACTGAAACATCAAGATGCTTGATCATATGTTTGTACTCACCTTCATAACAGCAGTAAGTATAAAAGTAGGTATTGAAACTTCTCAGTTTCTACTATGGAGTATAGCTAACTTGAGAAGACTCATTCAGCAGCATCCATGATGCAGTCTGTGCACCCTGGAGCCTGATAACGTCAGCATAATTCTGGGCTCTGCATTTCTATGTGATGTGACACTGAGTAGTAATTTATTTTTCCACTGTGGATCTCAATTTTATTATCAATAAAGCAGGTACACCAATAGCAACTGCCACATGGCATACTGACGAAAATTAAAAGGTAAGTGTTTTGATGCACATAATAACTAGTATATGTGAAAGGATTCATTTGTTTTCAAATAGGTAGATAAATATGTAAAAGAAAATGAGGACTTGATCAACCAATAAATAGTATCTCTTTGAACTGACACTGAGAGGTGACAGGAGGAAAAAGAAGACAAGCCTGATATCTATAAAGCAATAAATGCAAGGAAGGCAGCATACAAATGGCATATTTATGCAGTGGCATCTTAAGCATGGCATGATGTTGCTGAGTAACATCCTCAGAATGCCGCTGACACAGTACTGGAGAGAGTAAGTGACCAAGAATGTTTTCATAGTCACTTATTTTGTTTTAATATTGTTGAGATAAAACTGATAATTCTGAGTAACTTTGAGGAGTACAAAGTGATACTTGCATATTCAAGTGCATCAGGAAATGATTACCAGGATCCTTGGAAACACCATTTACACTCTATATGTACTGAGATCCATTCTTTTAGCATTTACAAATAAAAACATATACCAATGGTTACTAATTGCAGTCACTTCATTGCATAATAGCTCTCATGGTTCTTTAATCTGATATATTTATGAACATTTTCTACACACTGCAGCACTGCTTACCTTTCTCTTCCCCTTTCTAAGGAATTGAGGGACTATTTGAGAAACTAAATATATTTGAGATCACTTGTTATGTGTATTTATGCATCTTTCTCATTTTCTTGTTATAATAGACTAAAAGTTCTCCCATGTTTCATAAATGACATTCTACCTCCAGTCTTTCTCTCTCCCTTTCTCTCTCTCTCTGTTCTCTCTCTCATGTGTGTATGACATTTTGATAATATTAACAATATTAACAATATTAACAATAGTGAGGCAATGTATTGGTTGTTCATGCTCTCATCCTTCTTGGAAATACTATTTTTTTTCAGTCATGTGCTTAATTTCAGGCATGAAGCTTTTTTCTTTCTTTGTTTCTTCCAGATTTAGCTTATTATTCTGTTGTTTTCTTCTCTTGTTTTCATTATAGTTTTCTTCAGGTACATATACTCATTATATATATTTCAACAACAAACACATATGAGTTATATTTCATAATCTATGATTGTAGCACTAGGTTGTTTACTGGTGATTTTATCATAATGTTAATGTGAATCTTAATTTTATTGAAAATTAATTACAATTACTAATTTTTCCAATATAATTCTTTTTGTTCGATCTCACAGGTTTCAGGATGTTGTTTCCAATTCCTGTTAATCTCAATTTGCTTCTTGTTTCTCTTTTAATATATTTTTTGGTGCATTTATAGTTTACTACTACATTGTTTAAGTTTGTACATTTGAGAGTTTTCTAATTTCTCCATGTATTGATTGTTCATTTAATAACTGTTGGTATCAAAATAATATCTGATATGATTTCCATCTTAAATATATTAAATATCTGCTTTGTGAGCTAATGTGGCATTTCTCAGATTATGTTCCATATACCCATGAGAAGATTGTGAATCCTGCTACTGTTACTGAGATATTCTTTGTATGTTTGTTAGGACCAAAGTGAAAATCGTTATGTTTGCTTTCTAGATGGAATAACCCCTTTGAAAATTAGGTATTTAAATTTCTTGTAGTTGACCTACTATTTATCTCTCACTCCAGTTATGGCACTATTTGCTTTAAATATATAGATATTCCTATGATAAATAAATTCACATCTATTATTACAACCTTTGCCTAAATTGACTGCTTCACCATTATGAGATGATCCCTTTTGTGTGTGTGTGTGTGTGTGTGTGTGTGTGTGTGTGTGTGTGTGTGTTTTAATGCTACATACTTGTGTATTTTATCTAATAAATTTTCCTGCTTTCTTCTATCTGTTAATGTTTAATTTCTGTCTATCTTTAGAACAAATACCCGCTAAAGATGCAGGCAGCAGATAGTTGGGCTTTGAATTTAGATATTCCGCACCTCTGTGTCTTCTACTTATATAACTTCCCACTGTTAGAATCATAGAAAGTACGGATAGGCAAGGATTTAATTTTTTATCTTACTTATTGCAAGGACAAAAGAGATTAAAGCATACAGAAAATATAGCTTGAACAACCTGGCTGCTAGTCTATTTGAAACTCCAAATCAATATTTTTACGCTTACATTTTGTCACAGGATGAAGAGCAGAACACAATGAGGAACAGTGTTTGAATCACCTACCAAAGATTAACTTCTCAGTTCACTGAAAATGAGTATCATCAATGAGCTAGCAGCAGAAGACATAGATTTTTATGATCCCTATGAGGTTTTAATCCCTGAATAAATCCAGACCTTATTTTTCTACAAAATGCTTTTTCCTCAAATAACAGAATTTTTCCCTCATGTATATGCATGTATTTTTCATTTATTTTGAAACATAGCAGTAAGCCGCAAGTATGGTTTACTCGCCTTTAATTTTAAGGAAATTTCATCAAACTGTGCCATCTAAAGCAACAAAAATCATGATCTCTGTTATTTAGCAGAGCTGAGCTATTTGCCCCAAGCTTCAAGGATGGAAAGCAACTGAAGCAATGTGACAAGAGTTAATACAGAAAAGACAGCACAGACATCACAGTCTTACTAGTCATACGCCTACATACAAGGACAGATACATGTCTTCTAATGTGATGCATCACACTCCCAAAACACCTGTAAAACTATGAAACATGGTTCACATGTAATCAGTAATTAACCATTCCTTCCGATTCATAGAGCTGACTTTCTTTTTTTCTTTTTTCTCTTTTGTATTGGTTATTTTGTTTACTTACATTTCAAATGTTATCCCCTTTCCTGGTTTCCTCTCCAAGAACTCTCCTCCCCACTGCTTCCACAAGGGTGCTCCCCGTCCACTGTCCCATTTCTGCCCCACCACCCTATCATTCCCCTATGTTGGTGAATCAAATCTTCACAAGAGAAAGGGCCTCTCCCCCCAGTGATGCCTGACAAAGCCATCTTCTGCTACATATGCAACTGGATCCATGGGTCCCTCCACATGTATTCTTTGGTTGGTGGTTTATTCTTTGCGAGCTCTAGGTGGGGGTCTGGTTTGTTAATATTGTTGTTCTTCCTATAGAGATATCTTTCTAATTGGCAGAAATACATTTGCTTGGAAATGAACTATTTACTTAGTCACCAATACCGGTAAGCGTTTAAATAATTCTAATTATTGGATTCAAAGAATTTGTTTTGTGAGAAAAAAATATCATTAGCACTTAAAGCAAAGAGACATGCTGACAATGAGCATTACTACCAGTAGATGTTTATGAGCAGGTGAAAATGCAGATGTTAAGAGACTAACGACATACCTATAAAGAAAACACGATTTCTCAGCCAAATGTAGGCATTCAACAGAGTAACTATTCATTGTAGAGTTTTGCAGTATTGTCCACCTTTCCTCAGCTATACACAATAAAAAAGACAACCTTACAAAAAATCTTAGAAGAGGAAAACGGATGGGAGGAGAAAGAGGTAGTAGTGACAGAGGAAGAAGAGTAATGTAAACTCTAATACTAAGATACCACATGCTTAATAACATGCACTTTTCCTAGGTATGCTGAGTACTGTTAAAGCCTATGTCACAAGGGATATATTTAAAATGCATGATACCATTCCACAGTTGCTTCAAAATATATATATATATATATATCTTAGACCCAACTACCAGCTTTCTGGATGGAGAAGCAGGTTCTATAACCTTCCCTTTGAATGGACAATCATGCATGCTAAATATTCCTGGATTCTCTGGTGATCCATGGAAACGAGGACCTTCACATTTCCAAAATGTCTAGTCCATGGGATAGTATTTCACAGTCCCTTCCTCTCATTTCCATTTCTTCAACAATGGTCTATGTGATTTACAGAGAAATCTCAGAATGTCATTGTTAATGACTGAGCATTTAACAGTCACTTATTTCAGCACCTTGATCAGTCATATGTCTCTACATTTGTTCACATTCTTTGAAAAGGTAAGAAGGTTTATTTGATTAAGGCTAAGAGTAAAATTTGTTTAGAGGTATTGTTTAAGTGTTTATAAGGACATCATGTCAATTTATCTAAGCAACATGTTTTTTTTATGACCTCAATTGACATGTTTTTTCCATTTATTTATTTATTTATTCATTCATTCATTCATTCATTCACTTTACATGCCAACTGCAGTCCTGTTTCGAAGCCCCACCCATCCTCCACAGTCCCTTTCTCCTCCCATCTCCTCATCTTCTCTGAGAAGGGGGAGCCCCCTCCCCCAGGTATCAACTCACTCTGGCACATAAAATCACTGCAGGACTAGGCACATGCTATCTAACTGAGGCTAGACAATGTGGCCCAGTTAGGAGAATGAAGTCTTCAGCCAGGCAATAAGACCAAGTTTTATATCTGCTACATATGTGTGGGAAGCCAAGATCAATCCCATGCTTACTCTTTAGTTGTCAGTTCAGTCTCTGGGAACATCCAAGGATACAGGTTAGTTGACTTTATTGGTTTTCCTGTGTCTTTATCTCCTCCAGGTAACCTCAATCCTTCCCTCAACTCCCAGACTCCCCAAGAGCTCCAGCTAAAGTTTTGGCTGTGGGTTTTTGCAACTATTTCTATTGGCTACAGGATAGAGCCTCTCTAGGGACTGTTATGCTAGGCTCCTGTCTGCAAGGACAGCAGAGTATTCTTAATAATGTCAGAGATTTGTTCTTGCCATCAGGATGGGTCTCAAGTTGGGCCAGTCATTGGTTAGCCTATCCCTCATTCTGTACTCTATCTTTGTCCTTGCACACCTTGTAGTCTGGACATATTTTGGATCAAAGATTTTGTGGATGTATTGGTCTCCTAATCCCTCCACTGGAAGTCCTGAATGGCTTTAGGCTTCATATCTCCCCCTGCTATAAGGCTCAGCTAGACACCTGTATAGACTGACTGGATCCTCCCCTTCCTGTTCACCAACTATTTCCATTCTCTTTCCACTGCTTTCCCTATACCTGTTTGCTTCCCCTGTCCCTGTTCCCTTCCCCAGCCCCTCTCCCATCCAGTTCCTTCCCTCAATCCACCTCTGACATCTATTTTATGTATACCCTTCTGAGTGAGATTGAAGCATCGCAACTTGGATCCACCTTGTTTGGCTCCTTTAGATCTGTGAATTACAGTTTAATTATCCTGTAGTTTATGGCTAATATCCACTTATAAGTGAGTACAAACCATGCACATACTTTTGTGTCTTGGTTACCTTACTTAAATTGCTGTGTTTTTAAACCAGCTTACAGACCACAACTGAAACTTCCTCTTTCATGCCTAGTAGAATAACATTGATCAAAATTGAGAAACACAGTGCATTTTTCTTTTAAGAAGTCTACATTAAAAACTTTAGCACTTAGAATACTAGCCACCAGAGGGAAACTTTCAGTCAGTGCCATCTTGATATCTCCATAACTTACAATCATGGTACACAACATCTTTGGCAGGAAATTTTCATCATCTAGTTCTGGTGAGCAACTAAGTATGATAACAAGAAACTGTACTATTTGTGAGACCTCTGTAGCCTCTCTGAATAAAATATCATGAAGAGATATCCTACAATTTGTAGGGAGCCGGCATTCGCCATGACAAGATGGCACCTACTTCCGCTGTCGAGTAAACAACTGTTTGCGCATTTGCGTAGAGAACTGTTTGCACATGTGCATAGAGTGAAAAGACGCCATGTCACGGCCCATTCTGGGGCGTCACGTAGGGTAATGAGTGAACAGCCAATCATGGGCAGACACGCCGCACTGTGGTGTATATAAGCAGTGCGGATAACTGGCTCAGTCTCTTTTTCCCTCTGGGAGAGGGCAGTAAATGTCGTTGCTGCAGAAGGAACCTAGTGTGTCCGCGTGTCTTCTTCCCAGCGAGACGACTGCGCGGGCTACAGCTGGTGCCAAAACCCGGGATCGAACCAGGGGGTATTGAGGAGGCTTTGCCCTCAGTGCCAAGAGTAACTATCTCTATAGTACTCTTTACTCTTA
>NW_022196891.1:37883016-37892577 GCF_008632895.1 Mastomys coucha | reverse complement strand
GTGAAAAGACGCCATGTCACGGCCCATTCTGGGGCGTCACGTAGGGTAATGAGCGAACAGCCAATCATAGGCAGACACGCCGCACTGTGGTGTATATAAGCAGTGCGGATTACTGGCTCAGTCTCTTTTTCCCTCTGGGAGAGGGCAGTAAATGTCGTTGCTGCAGAAGGAACCTAGTGTGTCTGCGTGTCTTCTTCCCAGCGAGACGACTGCGTGGGCTACAACAATTGTCATTGGAACTTTGCTTAATAAAATGTGGCTACTGGGAGCAATAATAGCCAACATTGCAAGGTATGGCATTTTAACTTGTCATATAAGTTAGTAGATTTCTGTAGGATTTTTGAAACAACTTTAAATTATTTTAACTGCCCGTGGGTCTTTGTGTCACTAACTCCACCCTTTCCTTATAAAATGTTCACGTTACAATACAGATTGTTATTGTAGTATTTAAGTAGTTCTGAACATCAAAAATAAAAATAATATTTTCTATCATTTTTATCAGTCCTACTTCATAAAATAGGTTGGAAATAATAACTGTCTTTTCAATAATAGACACATCTTTCTTATAAACACTCAAAGTAAGAGAATATAAACATGAAAATCATGTATAAACATTTCTTAGAAAGAATGACGAAATTTAGAGTGTTGTGTTCTTATTGCATGGGATTGGTAATTTTTATTATTTATTTATTTGTTTGTTTGTTTGTTTGTTTGTTTTGGTTTTCCTAGACAGGGTTTCTCTGTGTAGCCCTGGCTGTCCTGGAACTCAATCTGTAGACCAGACTGGCCTCAAACTCAGAAATCTGCCTACCAAATTTATAAGCATTTTTTTTCTGTGGTGCTGGAAATATATATTTACTTCTCACTTAAGGTTTTTCTCATTTACACTAATTCATTTATTGATATCTGTTTGTGAGTGTGTGTGTGCATGTGTGGGTGTTTTTAATGTATGCACATTATGTAGACATGTGAGTTTTACAGCACAGCTTTTGGGAATGAGTTTCCCCCCTCTCAACATGTGGGATCCAGGTATTTACCTCAGATGACCAGGCTTGTCTGCAAATATCCTCACCCATTAATTCATCTTAGCACCCAAAATTTTAAAATTATTTTAAAATTCCTCCCCAAAGGTAAGTACTCATTTGTTAATATTCTATATATTCAATTTATGAATTTAGACTAAGTTAATAAACAGTAAAGTGCATGTAACTCTTACTGTAGACTATTTTCTTAAGTTTCAAAGATTCCAACTGATATATTTCTTCAAATCTTTGTAAAATACAAAAAAAAGAGAATATAAAAATAATTATTTAGTCTAGAGAAATTAAAGATCAATGGTGTCTGTTGTTTGTACTCTGAAAAATGTTTTTAATTGGGCCTATTCTAACGTCTACCAGTTTTACAATATGTTTTTCTGTTCAATTATTCAGTTCTTCTGAATGTATAAGAATGTGGAGAGAGTATACATCAAGTTGTATTTTTAATAGAAATGGTGAATGGCTTAATATCATCTACACATATTTGTGTATTTTTCCAACAATAAAAGAAGAATATCAAATCATTCTAAAAGAATAACTGAGAATTGAGCCAAGGTAATGACCTGAGCTGATTTTCTTTTTTCATTCAGAATCTAACTTAGTAGATTCTATGAGGAAATTTTTCTCTGAACATTCATTTTCAGAAAACAAAACAAAAACAGAAACAAAAGAAAAGAAAAAGCATGTGTTTTGGTAGCATGGAATGTAGAGACTAAAGTATTATAATTTAAAGTTTGGCTAGCTTTGAACAGAATATCAGTGATGTTTCTGATGCGTAAGTGAAGTTTTAACTTAGAAGAAGTCCAGAGACATTTCATATGGTTTTGTAAACTTTTCCATTTCAACTTTTATAATACTGGAATAAGATCACATTGCACAAATAATACTTCTTTAAAGTAAATTTGTTTTCTCTTTCCTCTACTTTTAATTTTTAGCTTTAATTACTGCTATAATCTTAAATTTAAGTGTGATAAATAATAGATATTGAAACTTTTTATACAAGGGCTATTTATACATTAATAGCCAAATAAAGTATATAATGATCTCTTTATTAAAAAGCATTAATTAAGCAGGACAGTGGTGGTGCATGCCTTTAATGCCAGCACTTGGGATGCAGAGGCAGGTAGATTTCTGAGTTCATGGCCAGCCTGGTCTACAAAGTGAATTCCAGGACAGCCAGAAAAACCCTGTCTCAAAAAACTTAAAAAGAAAGAAAGAAAGAAAGAAAGAAGAAAGAAAGACAGACAGACAGACAGACAGACAGACAGACAGACAGACAGAAAGAAAGAAAGAAAAAAAGAAAGGAAGGAAGGAAGTTGTACAAGGGATTACTTTTTCATTTCATCTACCAAGTTCAAATATGTCGTGCTTAAATAAAATTGGTGCATTATGCATGTTCCATGCTCCCTCAGAGATTCATGAAGCACACAAACCTATTAAATGTTTTAAGGAAGCAATATAGCTAAGAAATACCTTGATTTCTGTTCTAGTGACTGGTCTATTGCTGTGAAGAGCAAGAAGACTCTTATAAAAGAAAGCATTTCATTGGAGGGCTTAATTAATCACAGTCCATTTCCTTTATGGCAGAAAGCATGGTAGCAGGTAGGCAGACATAAGGTTGAGAATTTACTTCCTGATCCATAGGCAGACAGAGAAAAAGAGAGACTCTGGCATTAGCAAAGCGCATTCCCAGTTCAGCATCTTCTTCTGTTAATCCTTTACAAAATTCCTTAATCTGGCTGGAGAGATGGCTCAGCAGTTAACAGCACTGCTTGCTCTTCCAGAGGCCCTGAGTTCAATTCCCAGCAACCACATGGTGGCTTACAACTATCTGTAATGGAATCTGGTACCCTCTTCTGGTGTGTCTGAAGAGAGCAATGGTGTAGTTATATACATGAAATAAATAAATAAATAAATAAATAAATAAATAAATAAATAAAAATTCCTTAATCAACTGGAGACTAAGCATGTACATTTATGAGCCTCTGGGGGCTGTTTTCATTCAAACCAGTACAGCATCATTCTGTCCACATTTTCTTTTCTTTCTACCCCATCCCCACCCCCAACTGTCCAGACAGGGTTTCACTATGAAGCCCTGACTGACTTGGAACTCACTCTGTAGTCCAGGTTGGCCTCCAACTCTCAAGATATAACTTCTGAGTGCCAGAATCAGGGGCGTCAGCTACTGCTAGCTGCTTAGCATTGTCTACATTCTACATTTCTTTGACTCCAGGGTACTGACCCCTCCCATACTCTTAACCATGCCATCAGGCATTTCTTCCTGTGCTTCTATGAGTTTAGAGTGCCATTAACAATCTCACTGCCAGGATGCTGGTTAACACCATTTACTTCAAGGTACTTAACCTGGTTCTGGAGAGATCACAGGGACTTCCCCTCACTATCATTCTAATAAGCATGTATAGTCTAATCCCTCTTGAAATGATCCAAGATGATCTAGGCAACCATATAAATTTGCTGAGAGCTTAGAGATTCAGAGGCTTAATAGTGTTCCCAGGCTGAGCCAGACTGTGTGAATCGATTATGCCAATAACCGAAAACAAAGCTCTAAGCTTCTAACCTGGAAAGATAAGGAAAATAATTCAGGGTAGATCCAACCGTATGTCATGTCAGATCTACCTGTCACTCTGTGGGGGAGAGATCTGTTATCAGGGCTGGTTTTGTGCAGTCCTAGTGAGTTGGCTAATAAACGGAGGTCAAAATGGGACATTAAACATACAGAGGCCCTAAGCCTCATTCTAATAGTAAAGGTTTAAAACATTTTCTATGATGGCCACTATCTTGCCTGTGCCCCATGCAGATAAAATTCAGTAGATTAATAATATTCCAGTATGGGTTGATCAGTGGTCTTTATCTCAAGAAAAAATAAAAGCAGCTTCTTTGCTAATACAGGAGCAATTAGAAGCAGGACATCTGAGGGAATCCAATTCCCCGTGGAATATGCCTATATTTGTTATCAAGAAAAAGTCAGGTAAGTGGAGACTGTTACAAGATCTAAGAAAGGTAAATGAAACAATGGTAGTTATGGGAACATTGCAGACTGGACTTCCATCTCCAGTGGCAATTCCAAAAGGATTTTACAAGATAGTTATGGATTTAAAGGACTGTTTCTTTACAATTCCTTTGCACCCTGAGGATTGTGAGAGATTTGCTTTTAGTGTTCCATCTGTTAATTTTATAGAACCTATGAAAAGATATCAATGGACAGTCCTTCCTCAGGGCATGGCTAATAGTCCTATGTTGTATCAGAAGTTTGTGGCACAGGTCATTGACCCTATTTAAAAAAACGGTCAATGATATATATTGCCCACTACACAGATGATGTCCTATTAGCTGGAGAAGTTCCTCAAGGTGTACTTTTATGTTATAGAGACTTATAAGTCACCTTAAATGAAAAGGGATAACAGATAGCTCCAGAAAAGGTACAAACTCAGGATCTGTATAATTACTTAGGCTTTACACTCAGAGATCAAGCTGTTATTCCCCAAAAAATAGTTATTTGCAGAAATAAATGAAAAACCTTAAATGATTTTCAAAAATTATTAGGTGATATCAATTGGCTTTACCCCTACTTAAAGCTTACTACAGGATATTTAAAACCCTTATTTGATATTCTCAGAGGTAATTCTGATCGAAATTCTCCTAGATTTTTAACTAAAGAAGGAATGTCAGCCTTACAACAGGTAGAAAAAGCTATTGAAAATCAATTTGTTACTTACATAGATTATTCTTTATCTTTGCATTTATTAATTTTCAATAAAACTCATGCTCCTACAGCGTTGTTGTGGCAGAAAGCACCTCTAATGTGGATACATTTGAGGATATCTCCTAAATGTAATATCTTGCCATATTATGAAGCTGTTGCCCAAATAATTGTGCTTGGTAGAAAACAAGCACTGACTTATTTTGGCAAAGAGCCAGATGTTATCATTCAGCCTTTTACTTTGGAGCAAGACTCCTGGTTAAAACAGCATAGCACAGACTGGCTGCTTGTTCACATAGGAGTTCAAGGAATTATAGACAATCATTATCCCCAGGATAAACTGATAAAGTTCTTAAATGTGCATGAAGTGATTTTTCCTAATGTAACTTCCTTATAACCATTAAATAATGCTCTTGTGGTATTCACTGATGGTTCCTCTAAAGGATGAGCTGCATATCTCATAAATAAACAAGAGGTGGTCATAGAGACTCCTGGTCTCTCAGCTCAATTAGCTGAATTAACAGCAATGTTAAAGGTGTTTAAAGCTGTATCTGATGCTTTTACTCTCTACACAGACAACTTGTACGTGGCCCAATCAGTAACCTTATTGGAGACATGTGGTACGTTTAATTTCACCACCACAGCAGGAACCTTATTTTCACAATTACAAAATATCGTTCTTGCATGAAAAAAATCAGTTTTATATTGGTCATGTACGGGCTCATTCAGACCTACCTGGGTCATTAGCCTGAGGTAATAATCTCATTGACAGAGCTCTGGTAGGAGAGGTTTTAGTTTCAGATCCTGTTGTCTTAGCTAAACAGGAACACAATAAATTCCATCTATCCAGCCAAACTCTGAGGCTTAAACATAAAATTTCCAAAGAGCAAGTAAGAATGATTGCTAAACAATGCCCTAAGTGTGTTATTTTATCTCCAGTTCTGCATTCAGGGGTGAACCCAAGAGGCCTTATGCCCAACCATATTTGGCAGATGGATGTAACTCATTATGCAGAATTTGGAAAGCTTAAATATATACATATCTGTATTGACACTTGTTCAGGATTTATATTTGTTTTCCTGCATACAGGAGAAGCCTCTAAAAATGTAATTGATCATTGTTTACAAGCCTTCAATGTTATGGGCTTACCCAAAGTGATTAAAACCAACAATGGACCAGATTACACTGGCAAAAACTTTATGTCTTTTGCAAAGATTTTGACATTAATCATAAAACTGGAATCCCATACAACCCTATGGGACAGGGAATTGTTGAGTGAGCACATTGCATGCTTAAAAATTGGATTTTGAAAATGAAGGGGGGGAATCTGTTCCCTCTGAGGTCTCCAAAGGCACACCTTGCCTTTGTGCTTTTGTTTTGAATTTTTTGCAGACTGACATCAAAGGTCAGTCTGCTGCAGACTGACATTGGCATCATAACCCTTCAAGCTCATATGCCATGGTACGATGGAGGGACCTGCTCACCAATGCCTGGTATGGACCAGACCCTGTCTTAGTCTGGGGCAGAAGGTCTATGTGTATTTTTTCTCAGAAAGAGGATGGAGCATGGTGGCTTCCTGAAAGGCTAATATGCCAAGTGAACTCACGTCCTTCTTAGCAAAAGTGCTTAAACACACTACTGAGAAGTCTTTTTTTCTTTCTTTTTCTTTTGTTTTTAAGCTGACAGCCTTGTCTGTCAGTTCTGGATTTGCTTCTTCCCATTTGATCCAGAAAACTGCTTACTCCTGAAGCTAAAGGAACAATTCATACACAGGCTCACTCTCCGAGCAAAGAGGTTCTGGCTACCTCTGCAGTGTTAGCATTCCAAAGGCTAGTGTATCCGGAGGTTGCTAGTCTAACCTACTAATTTGCTTGTAAATTGAGACCTGTTCCCTAGGTAACCATCTGCAGAGTTAAAGCCAGTAATTTGCAACTCAAACAGAGGCCCACACTTAGCTTCAGCACCATGGTGAGCAACCTTGTGGAAACTTCAAAGAGGTGTTCTTCAAAGAAACTGGCAGTTCATGAACTTGATAGGCAATAAAGGCATGTCTTGGCATTAGCTGCACTGATGGAGGGTGCATTTCGGAAACCTGTGGTTCAAGAGTTAGGGCTATGGCAGAGATCCACCTAAGATAGAGGCACACACCAAGTGGCTGTGTTTTTGAAAAAAACACATAATAAGCCTGGTTTGCAGTGTCAAACTAGATGCATGTGACCTCAAAGATGGGTAAAGATTTCTGCTAGCAGATCTTATATTCCACAAGGTTCTATCCATCAAAGCACCATAAAAAATTCCTGTGCAAAACTGTGCCATTTGACTATGCCTTAGTCCTGCTTTTTTGTGTAATAGATAAGGGGGAGATGTTGGCTCTGCTGTGGCACTGACAACCTGAGCCTTGAGGTGGCCACCTTGCTGGAGCTAAACAATGGCATGCTACATTGCAGTTTGCATTTGAAGAAGAGCAGCTGGAAGTTACATCTAGCTGCTGACACACGAGAGCTTCCAGAGATTTTGGCATCTCTTGTCTGCTACTGTGTTTACATTATGCTAATATCTTGTGCCTAGAGATTTTCTGTTTCAGTCTTTGCCTGCCTATAAATGTTCAAAATATCCCCAAGTAAATAGATGCATTGACAAATCTACTTAGCATCCATCTCTTTGTTCTTGACCGACTTATTTTTCAGGTCCATATCTAACCTCCTGCTGAAGCGAACCCAGACCCGAGTGGAGCTGTGGGCCGGTTACAGCTAATATCCACTTATACACAAGAACATACCATGTTACCTTCCTGCTTCACTTCAGTCATCGGACTTCTGGCAGCCTCTGCTTGGGGGCTAACACCTGGAAGCTAAGACAGATGCTCTCTGTTGACTGTTTGTCTTTGAAGAAGCTGCCTGGGCACGCCCACCACCTGAGTACACCAGCCAGCCCCCTGAAGATCTTCTGAACCTGGGGACTTTGGCACCTGAACTTTCTGTGTAGTGTAATCTAGAGACTTGTTTTCAGTTTCTCCTGTGGCTATAAAAACTCTGATTTATTCTCAGTAAAGTGGAGCCTTGATTGGGATGCAACTTGGCTTCCTGTTTTCTCTTTGCATTTCAAACCCTTTATTTCAGGTCCTTTATTCCCTCCTGGCTGAGGAGAACCCCATACCTGAAACTGTGGGCAGTTTCAATACCACAGTTTTCTTTCTAGGTCTGGGTTATCTAATTCACTCAGGAATTTTTTTTTTAACTGCAATCCATTTGCCTGTAAATTTCATGATGTTAAATTTTTAACAGCTGAATAATAATCCATTGTGTAAATGTACCATGTTTTCTTTATCAATTCTTTGATTTAGGGACATGTAAGTTGTTTCTAGTTCCTGGTTAGTATGAATAAAGCTGCTATGAGCACAACTGAGCAAGTGTTGTTGTGGTAGGATGGCCCATTCTTTAGGTATATGCCCAAAAAGTAGTATACTTGAGTTGTTAGGTAGATCAATCTCCAGTTTTCTGAGAAACTGCAATATTGATTTCTAAATTGGTTGTACAAGTTTGCACTACCACTAGCAAACATTTACCAAGTATTTTCTTGGGACCTTGAGTTTGATAACAAATGAGTATCTGATTTCTTGTGTTTATTTTGGGGACTCTTTTTCTCCTGTTTGGATGCCATGCCCAACTTTAATATGATATTTTTTGCTTTACATTACTATATTTTATTTTTTCATGTCTGGTTGTTATGTATTAGAAGCCTGTTCTTCTCTAGTAAAAGACAGAAAAAGAGAGTCTGGAGGAAGGTTAGTTGGGAGCAGCTAAGAGGAGTAGTGACAGAAGATATAATATGTGAGGAGAAAGGAGGAAATAGGAAAATTATCTCATATTTGAAAAAGCTAGGTAGCCAAATATTGTCAAGGAAAACCATAGGAAAATAGTTTGCTCACTAAGTGATAAAACCAATATGTAATCAAAGGAAGATAAGCTGTGTACAAGTACATTCCAAACAGAAGAGAAATGAATGGGCAATATCATGACCACTTATTATCATTTCTTTATTTAGAGGGAATGCCTTTACTGAGATTAAAAAGCACTCCACTAACAAATCTGCATTTGCCTGAAGAAAAACCAAGGAAACAAAAGATAAAGATAATTAACATCCATCTTTCTAGATATGGAAAAAAAAATAGGAAAGCTAAGTTCTTTTAGTCACTGCTGTTTCCCCAAAATGTCTGGCAGAAAAGACCAGGTTTACAAAAATATCTATTTGTTGGGTTTTCCCATACTATGAATATAGGAACTGATAGAATTCAGTGTTTCCAAGCAGAACAACCACATTTTAAGGGCTGGAAAAAATGATATAAGGAAAAAAAAAGACAGGGCTTGGTTAAATAATGACATAAAATATCATAACCCATTAGAAGTCAGTTGTGATGATTAGCCTGTGAATCTTATTTTCTTTTTTGTTTTGGTGTTTTGAAGACAGGGTTTCTCTGTGTAGCCCTGGCTTGTCCTGTAACTCATTCTGTAGCCTCGAATTCTGAAATCCCCCTGCCTCTGCCTCCCAAGTGCTGGGATTAAAGGCATGTGCCACCACTGCCCAGCATTAGCCTGTGAATCTTTTCATTTATTTATTTATTTATTTATTTATTTATTTATTTTTAGATATTTTCTTTATTTACATGTAAATTTCTCCATTCCCAGTTTCCCCTCCAAAAAAACAAAGAAACAAACAAAATAACAAAAACAAACCTCTGTTGCCTCCCACTTCCCCATGCCTGCCACTCCGCCCTCTCCCACTTTCTGGCCCTCGCATTCCCCT
>NW_022196891.1:37828903-37876174 GCF_008632895.1 Mastomys coucha | reverse complement strand
ATAGATGTTCTTAGTGAGTCTGACCGGAGCTTGTCCTGTCCCTGATGCCCTGCAAGACCCCTGTGACTCATGGGGCCTTTGCCTCCCAGGTGGATGCACCTGGCTTAGGCCTGTGAATCTTAATAAGCAAATTGTTTAAAGTAGATGCCAATCTGAGGTTTGAGCACTATTTCCTGAAACAAAAAGCTAATTACTGTTGCCTAATGTCTATTGTTGGGGCCATGAGAAGGAAAATGAAAAAAAAAATCAATCACTGTTTAGAGTTACTTAGATCACAAACAACAAAGTATCTTTGAGTTAGAAATTTTTGGTCACAAGCACAGGGGAGTGTTTTACTTACTGTTCTATTGCTATGAAGAGACATTATGACCAAGGCAACTTATAGAAGAAATATTTAATTGGGGAATGCTTACAGTTTTAGAGGATTAGAGGATTAGTCCATTATTTCATGGACAAAAGCATGGCATCAGGTAGCAAGGCATAGGACTGAGAGCTTATATTCTGATGTGCTTGTATATGGCAAAGAGGACACACTGGACCTGACAGGGTCTTTTGATCTCAAACATACTACCAGTGACACATTTCTTCCAAGTGTACAACTCTTAATCCTTCCAAATCTAGGGATGAAGCATTTGCATGTATGAGCCTATATAAGAGAACCTGGACTAGTAATCAAGTGCCGGTGTATCCTCAACACAACCTGCAGTTCCATCCAGAAAGCTGAGTGGATTTTAATGACTTGGTGACCTTTTTGCTATCTGTAGAGGCAGACCCCACCCACTTTTTGCTATAGAGGCAGACCTCACCCAAATTCCCCAGAATGATTATGCCATATTATCCCCTTCTTAGTCCATCTTAGCAGAGATGTCACATGTATTTTATGACCTGCTGACCTGTATGCTATGAGATCATATTAGATTGTAGGTCTTTTAGCTATAAAACCTTCACTCAAGGTTACATGTACTTTGTAAGGGAGTTTTATGCAGTCTAATCTTCACCTTTATTGTATATCTGGAATTGGATTCATTGTTGCATGGAAACCTTTTTCTGAATTGTACTGTGTTTTAAATTTGCTAACAATGAACCCTGGCATTAGGCTCCCCAAAATCTGATTCAGGTGAATGAAGTCAATCTGCACCAGGTTTTCATTTACATTTTCATGCTGTTCACCTGAAGAGACTCCCTTATCTATATTTCTACTATTTTTTGTTTAACTTTGTTTTATTTTTGGCTTTTCTTTTTTGTTATTGTTAGTTTTGTTTGTTTATTTTGTTTTTGTTTTTGTTTTGGTTCTCTGTGTTACAGAGTCCTAGCTTTCCCAAACTCACTTTGTAGGCCAGGCTGGTCTCAAACTCACAGAAATTTTCCTGACTGCATCTTAAGTGTTAGGATTAAGGTACATTTTAACATGCCTGGCCCTTCTGCTACTTTTTATATAGAACTCTCTTTACATTTTGATTTCTTCTAAGCTGTTAAATAAGGAAGTTAGGGTCAAACATAGTTTAAAAATCTTTTCTGATGGCTAAAATTTTGAACTTAGCCTTTGTTCTAGTCAATCATTTCTGTTAACTAGCAATTTCTGGTTATAGTACACTATACCTAAGAAGTCTAAGGCACAACAGCACAGAGTGGCTAGTCCCATTATATCCATACTCTAAGGTAAAAGAAATAAATGCTTACCCAATAAATGTTACCATCTCTTCTTTTATCATATTCAGAATCTATTATCACAGAATGGGGCTGCCCAATATGGACTAAGTCTTTTAAGATCAATTAAAAATCAAGGCATTTCTCCATTGAAACTATTTTTCTGGTGGTTCTAGGTTGTGCAAAACTGAAAATTGATGCTAACTGTTATACCCTTTTATTGATTATTTTTCTTCTCCAATACTACTGTATAAAACCTTAAGATTTTGTTGCCAAAGTGAACTCTATCACCGAAAGAATGATTTCAAAAGAGAGTAGCAATTGACAAAAATTACTGACAACTATCTATTTTATAAAAACATCTAATAAAATTTTATGTTACAAATATAAATATAGGTAATAAAATAAATTTAGTCATGTACTTTGGGAAAAGCTCAGAGGATTTTTCAAATATTTTTAAATTGTTTTTAGGCATATGTAAACATATATGATAAGATCTTTTATAATCTAAAAAAAGTGTTTGAGTATGTTAGATCTAATGAGTTTAACTTTGTCTAAAATCCATAGGTGTCAGCCTTTGACCATATAACATATGCTACCTGTCTCCAATTCGAGATCTATTTCTGAGACATATTAAATATCAACCATGCTCTTATAAACTGTCTCTAGCTATTTCTATACAGACAGAAAAAGGATTTTTCAGAGTAGCATGTAAATAAAATATAAAATTCTGCTTAAATTCTGAGCTATTTACTGACTTGTAGTGTGAAAATTCATTATTTGATTGAATTCAACATGAAACAACATGGTTTTTGATGTACAACTGTGATCTGAGAAATTTAGTTATCATTTAAAGTAAAATGTACATTAATCTATCAGTTAGTTTGATTCCTTGTTCAAGGCAAATCATGAGAAAATTATACATGAATAATAGTCTCATTGCAAAGTATGAGCAATTATTTAGAAAACAATATTGAGTATAGAGCTGTATTAAACAATCACATTCCAGAACTAACAGCAGTGGTTGATATAAATAAATGTCAAACAGATTGGTTTGGCTGTCTTGACATATGTAATAAAGCCAGAACTGCTTTGGGAGAAGAAATATGGGAAAGATATATGGATCTCTAACTTAACCAGTTCAGCTACTCTAGAAGTGCTAGAGGGCCAGTAGGTTTTTATATCAGTGAAGCACTTGGTAGTGTGGTAAAGCACTAATCAATTCTTAGTTCCTAAAGTGTATAGTTTACTACCTCTTTGATGACTTTTTACAACTTCACTCAGACTTCATAAATTGCTAGAAAGACCCACAGGATGGGAGAATGATTTAAATAGAAACAGATGAAGAGGTCTTCTGCTATCAAGAAGAACAGAGAAATGAGGCATCAGCTAAATGCATAATTAAGACAAAGAATATGAAAATGTTGAGATACTGCTACAAATAGACATAAAATGCTGATATCTCCCTCTCCCTCTCCCTCTCCCTCTTCCTGTCCCTCTCACTCTCCCTCTTCCTATCCCTCTCCCTCTTCCTGTTCCTCTCCCTGTCCCTGTCCCTCTAGCTGTCCTTGTCCCTGTCCCTCTCCCTCTTCCTGTTCCTCTCCCTCTCCTTCTCCCTCTCCCTCTCCCTCCCTGTCTCTCTCCCTCCCTCTCTCCCTCTCTCTCTTCCTGTCCCTCTCCCTGTCCCTGTCCCTCTCCCTCTTCCTGTTCCTCTCCCTCTCCCTCTTCCTGTTCCTCTTCCTTTCCCTCTCCCTCTCCCTCTCCCTCTTCCTGTTCCTCTTCCTCTCCCTCTCCCTCTCCCTCTCCCTCTTCCTGTTCCTCTTCCTCTCCCTCTCCCTCTCCCTCTTCCTGTTCCTCTTCCTCTCCCTCTCCCTCTCCATCCCTGTCCCTGTCCCTGTCCCTGTCCCTCTCCCTCTTCCTGTCCCTGTCCCTGTCCCTATCCCTATCCCTCTCCCTCTCCCTGTTCCTCTTCCTCTCCCTCTCCTCCCTCTCCCTCTCCCTCCCTGTCTCTCTCCCTATCCCTTCCTCTTCTGTTACCTTCCCTCTTCACCTCAGTCATTGGACTTCTGGCAGCCTCTGCTTGGAGGCTAACACCTGGGAGCTTAAACAGACGCTCTCTGTTGACTGTCGGTTTGTCTTTGAAGAAGCCGCCTGAGTATGCCTACCACCTGAGTATGCCTGCCGCCTGAAGATCTTCTGAACCTGAGGACTTTGGCACCTGAACCTTCTTTGCAGTATGCAAATGTCATGTAATTTAGAGATTTGGTTTCGGATTCTCCTGTGACTATAAAAACCCTGGCTTATTCCAAGTAAAGTGAAGTCTTGATTGTGCTATTTCAACTTGACTTCAAGTTTTCTATTTGCATTTCAATCCCTCAATTTCAGGTCCTTTCTTATCTCCTGGCTGAGAGGATCCAGTTTGTGAAACTCTGGGTAGTTTCATCCTCCCCTTGTCCCCCTCCCTCTCCCTCTTCCCTCTCCCTTGTGTGATTTAATTTGGTAGAAATCTGGAAGGATTCCTGAAAGAAGTGGTATCCAGAATTAGTGAAACAAAAGACTCAAAATCAAATTGTGCTGTTTACAGTGTCCTTTGTCTTACAATTTTGCAATTTTATGAGGTTTCATTTGTAAATTCTTGATCTTAGAGCATAAACTATTGGTGTTCTGTTCAGGAAATTTCCCCCTGTGCCCATGTGCTCTAGGTTTTTCCCCACTTTTTTTTTTCTATTAGTTTCAGTGTATCTGGTTGTATGTGAAGGTCCTTGATAAGTTGGACTTGAGCTTTGTACAAGGAGATAAGAATAGAAAGAACCCAGATGTCCCTCAACAGAGGAATGGATACAGAAAATGTGGTACATTTACACAATGGAGTACTACACAGCTATTAAAAACAATGAATTCATGAAATTATTAGGCAAATGGGTGGAACTAGAAAATATCATCCTGAGTGAGGTAACTGAATCACAAAAGAACACACATGCTATGCAGTTACTGATAAGTGGATATTAGCCCAGAACCTTTGAAAACCCAAGATACAATTTACAAACCACATTACACTCAAGAAGGAAGAACAAAGTGTGCATACTACGGTCCTTCATAGGAGGGAGAACAAAAATACTCATGGAAGGAGTCAAAGTGTGGAGCAGAGACTAAAGGAATGACCATCCCGAGACTGCCCCACCTGGGGATCTATCCCCTGTGCAGTCACCAATTCCAGACACTATTGTGGATGCCAACAAGTGCTAGCTGACAGACGCCTGTTATAGCTGGCTCCTGAGAAGCTCTACCAGTGCCTGACAAATACAGAGGCTGGGTCTCACAGCCAACCATTGTACTGAGCAAAGGATCCCTAATGGAGGAGCTAGAGAAAGGACCCAGGAGCTGAAGGGGTTTGCAGCCCCATAGGAGGAACCACAATATGAACTGACTAGTACCTCAGTGCTCCCAGGGACTAAACCACCAACCAAAGTGTACACATAGTGAGACTTAAGGCTCCAGCTGCATATGTAGCCTTGTTGTCATCAATGGGAAGAGGACTTTGGTCCAGTGAAGGTTCCTCACCCCAGTGTAGAATGCCAGGGTCAGGAGTAGGGATTGGATAGGTTGTTGAGCAGAGGGAAGGAGGAGGGCATAGGGGGTTTTTGGAGGGGAAACCAGGAAAGGGGATAACATTTGAAATGTAAATAAAGAAAATATCTAATAAAAAAATCAAATTATATATCCAATCTGGTGACCTATGTTCTGCTCCAAAGGGCTTTTCAGATTTTATTCTATGTTCTGCTTGAGTCAGCTCTCCTCTTATTCTTAAAACTCTTTGGGTAGCTCTTCTCTTGCAAATCAAAAGTCCAGTCTTTTATTTACTTCTAAATCCAGTCATTACCCCAAGTTCCCCTTTGATTATACCATGAATCAGCATCCCATGACCCCAGATTTAGAAAGAAACAACAAGCACAAGCACAAGCACATAGAAGATCCTGCTCTAAAATTACCATTCCTACCAAACCTTGGTCTAAAACTAAATTCTCTTTTTCCCAGGCTAACCTTGAACTCAGTAATCTACTAGCCTTGGTAAGCATAAACAAAAAAACTTAGTTGGGTTAGTTCTTGCCCTGAAATCACCACTCCTTAAATCTTTTTAATCTCCTTCCTTAGTCTCTTTGATGAACTGGCTCATAGTGCAGCTGACTCTATTTCTTTAGGTCTGTGAAGTTCTTCAATAATAAATTTCATATTGCATGATTATATTTTGCATAGTTGAGAAAGCATATATAATTTTGAAGTCATGTTTTCAGAATTTCTTTCTATAGCCTTGAGGATTGTCATGAAGGTAACAGCATTCTACCACTTTGCTGATACATGAGGCATAGCCTTGCCTCCTGAACCTGTGGTGTCTCTAATTATCATGGGGTCATTTAACCTTGGCAGAGACAACACTCCTTGAAGTGGGAGCATGAAAATACATACATTACTAAACAAATAATCCATATGTCCACAGCAACCATCAACACTCTTGGAAGTCCATGCTCTGCTGTCTCTGTTCCTTCAGCAGGATACACCCATTGTACCCATGTATACCTATTGGCTGGACTGAACCATAGCTCCGAGAATGAGCTCAACACTCATTGTGTACACTAAAGTAGGCTATGATGTAGAGAAGTTCCCCAATCCAATGTGGTCGGTAAAAAACTGAACCCAGGAACAGCTTCATCACTTTGGATAGAAAGAGCAATTCATGCCCCATCACAGCATCAGAAGTTACTGTGCTGCTTAGTGACCTTCTGCCTAGCCAAATTATTCTACTGTTTTGTCAGGAACTGAGGGCCAAGGTGCTGCAACTGTGAAACAAATCTATGCAAATCTTCAGATCAGGTCAATATAATATGCACAAAACAATTTACTAACTCTTGGTCATCATCCATGTCTTCAGGTTTATGCTATGATGATATTTGATGAACTAGAAAGAAACAATTGATTTCAGATTTCAGATGAAAATTGCCTTCTGTCTATGATGCAAAAGAATGTTAAATTACTTGGCTAAGTCACATCAAGGTTATATGAACTTAGTAATCGCTTTTGTTGTTATTTTATATAAAGAAGTAAACAAATTGTTAGACAAATTGAAGGATATCAGAGAAGCCTAACTATTTTAATGTAGAAACATTATCTGAAAACTCAAATAATTATGTTGTGGGGCAGATTTTGTTACTATCTGCCCAGGGCCATGTAAGAGGAACAACAAACAGCTTTAGAACACATCAAATGCATCCACAGGTTACCACAACCACATGGATGGGCCTCAGTGTGGTACAGCCCGAGGATGGTGTCTCCTGAGGATTTCAAGTTGTTATGGAGTTCTGCTCTGCTTGCTGCCCTAATATCTATCTTAATCTAAAAATTATATGAAAACTCTAAGGGGGCTTCCAGTTCCTCACTGGGCAATATTTCTGGCATTCACAGCACTAATATGCTTAATCTCTTTCAGGACTGCTGCTGGAACATATTAGGTTTTAAACATCACCCTCAGAAAGAGCTGAGAGACAGATTGTCAACAATAACTAAGACCCTTAGAAAACATTTGGAAAAATAAAGTTCTTAGTGGAGTTAGGTTGGGATGTTTTTAACTAATGACCCTGATGTAAAAAATCTTAGGGAACAACATTAAGTTCAGAAGGGCCACTCTTATTAATTAGACTAGGGACATTTCATGTTCAAGGGAACAGAGCAATGGTAACACTGGCTGACGTGATTCACTGAGGCTGGACTGGTGATGACTGATTTCTTATACCCATTTTTTGCCCTCAGCTTCCTGATACGATTTATTAAGATAAGAATTGCTGATGAGTAGATATGCATTCTGATAATTTAAGGTTAATGTGACTTATTTTATATGAAAGTTTAGATCTGTGATTCTTTTAAGATTCTTACAAGATTATTTTTAAAGATAAATAAAATGAATATTCCTTTCTTCGTAACAGCAAATTGCTGCCTGCCAGTAAGAGAAACTGGCTGAGAAAACCATCTTGCTTGCTTACACTCTGTTAATTAAAGTTGCTTGGTTTCAAATGTACCTGGACTTGGGGGAATAATTTGTTTTCTGGTTTTGGGAAATGATTTTGTTTTGTTTCCTTGTACTATGTATTGTTACTTCTTGTAAAAGTATTGGGGAACACACTGTTTTCATAATCACTTACTGGAAGAAAACCAAAATGTAACCACACTGTAATTGTATACTGCTTGAAAGGTTTCATTGGGATATATAAGCTACGGAAGAAAGAATAAAGAATGGGTGGCTGGAATACTGTTTCTCCCATCTGTCAACTATATGTGTATGTGTAATGTTTGTGTGAATGGTGTGGCAGAACTCTTTTTCTCCCATCCATCAACTATCTGTGTATGTGTGCATATGTGTTAATTTAGCATGATTGAGGATTGGAGCATCCATCAACTATTTATATGTATGTATGTATGTATGTATGTATGTTTGTTTGTTTGCATGTTTGTATGTATATATGTATGCATGTGTGTGTGTAAGGTTGGTGTGAATGTGAACTAGAACATTGTTCCTTCCATCTATCAACTGTGTGTTTGTATGTATATACGTAAAGCTTGTCTGTGTGTGTGTTGGAGTTTGTTCCATCCACTAATAGTCTCCATGTCCCAAAATAACATTTTAAATAAAGAAAATCATATCATTAAATGATTGAGGTTTCTGCACCAATGAACTGCCGAAGAAATAACCTTGGACTACAGCATAATACTAATTATCAAATATTTACAAAGAACATATTACGGTGAGGGACTTTAACACTTAAATATATCACATATATATTGGTAAATCTGTTTAACTTAACAGGTAAATTGTTAACTGTCAAAATGTGTGTTAAAAGTTTTACATTCTAAAGTGATCAAGAAGAAAAGAATTCTGTGGTTAACTTAGATTTTGAATTTGTACCGGGAAATGACTGATCATTCTTCTGGCTGCAAATTGGATTGCAATTTGTTGCCTAGTGCAAGGATAAACCTTGATTTGTCTCAAGAGACAAATGAGACTTGTTCACACCAATTTGGAGGATGTTGGAATTTCAAAATAAAGAGCTTCCCTCTTTTAGCTAGCAGCAACAAGGCAGTCACATCCACTTTATTATTCCTAGCAACATGTTTCTTCTGTTTGAATGGCAGTCATTTTACAGACTGTACTTTGCCAGATATATAAAAGTCAATTCATTAAAACACTCTCATGAGATATTTCTTTTTTAAAATTTATCATTTATATCAAACTAAGGACTAAAATTTTGAAACTGTAGAATTTTGTCAATTAGTTACTATTTTCTTACAATTTATATAAATTTGGGCATCTTATCAAATCAATTAGTAATTTATTATTATTCCAATTTTTTATATGTAAATTATTATAGTGAATGTGAGTATATGCACATGTTTATATACAAAATGTATTTTTGATTACAAAATATACATATTTAGAGAGAGAGAGGATTCACTTATTTTTATTTTATATGTGTTTTGTCTTCATGTATCTGTATGTATCACACGCATGTCTGGCACTCACCAGGTAGTATGGGAGAATATAACCAAAGAATATGACATGTCAGAGTATCACTAATACATAGCATGTTATTAGATACAGTGAATATGTGCTAATAAATAATATTGATGGTTTCTTTTTTTTATTAAAGATTTATTTATGTATTATATGTAAGTACACTGTAGCTGTCTTCAGACGCACCAGACGAGGGCGTCAGATCTCATTATGGGTGGTTGTGAGCCACCATGTGGTTGCTGGGATTTGAACTCATGACCTTCCGAAGAGCAGTCGGTGTTCTTCCCCGCTGAGCCACTTCACCAGCCCATATTGATGGTTTCTAAGATGACAAAAAAATAAGCCAGCAAATTTTGTATCTTGACGAACTTGCTTAATCTTTCTTGGACCCTCTGAATAACAGTAATGCACTGGGCATACATCCACAACCTATAAATTTCAAAATACTTGTTTCAGAGATTGTATTTAAGTTCATCATAACTACTGTCAGTAGAAGAAATATTTTGTTGTGATTCACACACACACACACTCACACACATATAGAGTTAATGGGCAGCTGACCCCATTCTGTCTTCCTTTACCTACTTAAACATAATGCTAAAATTTGATTTACTTCTGTGTTTTGCCCTATGGTGTTTTTCTCTAATCATGTCCTGAGCTAAAGGTCAACTTGTATTTTTGATTTGTTCCTCCCCTATAAGCTTGTGATGTACACATAGTAAATTCTTTCCATTGTTTCCTGGTACATTCAGAGAGTTGGCTGACCATAAAATGTTTCACGGTATGTTCCAGAAACTGTCAGACTATAAACTCACAATATGTAACTTTCATAAAAAAAAAAATTCCATGACTTTAGTCTTGGCTGATTCTTCTACTTGTAAGAGACCTCAAGATTGGTCTAACCATAAAATAGGGGTTTGCTTTTGTTTTTCTTTGTTTTTTCTTTCCCTTGCAATATTAATGTTAGCTCCTCATTTTTGACACAACAACCTATATCTTTGTGTGGCTTTGTGCAGAACGACATATTTCTTTGTAGTGTTACTAAATATTGAGATAATTTATAGATTGTCATTATTATTCTTAAATGCATAATTATATTTCTACAAATAAAATAAAATTCAGTTGAATAAGAATATAACACATACTTTATCTATGGGTTTATTAAGTTTTCAAAGTATTATTTATTTTTATATTCACCTGACCTTAACTTTACCCATATAAAATTGGTCAATCTTTCCTTAGCTTCCTCAAAATGATAGAAGTAGAAGACCTAACCTATGAAAAAGTGGAAAATATAAATGGCATTGAGTGCTCAGTCATCCGCAGTGTGAGTGCCTCATAAATCAGAAAATAATTTAGCAGGTTCTAGTCCACTTGGTGAATTTGTCCCATTGGCTGCTCTGCTGCTTTTTTATGGTTTGAGTTTGAAATCATAGCCGTTGTACAATGACTTTACCAGAGAATGGTTTTTTGTGAATGCTTTAACATTTAAAGCTTAGTTTGGCAAAAGTAACTGCAGTGTCTTTGGTCTGGAGAAAATGGCATATATCAAGGGAAGCTATGCCTATGTCTCCTTGCTTACAATTCAATCTAATAGGGTACATCTTACTTGCACCCCCACCCCTTTTTACTACAAGCAATTATCCTCAAGCTTCCACTTGAGCTTATTCTTTGTCCTTGAGCTTCCCCTAGTGAGTGTCTTTAAGCTCTTCTTTTAATGAAATTAAGAGCCCCATATGGTTATGATTTCTCAGATATCATATGATGGCTCTGTCCAGATTCTCTATGATTCTACTTGAGTTTTAGCTTTTAATAGGCAGAGAAAAGGAAATTGTTACTATACCCCTTGACAACATCAGGCCAATAATGATTCATTTACATAGTATCAACAGTTTTCAATTTAAGATTTATTCTTCATTACAAAACTAACATCAACTTATATACAAGATAGTTTCCACATCCACAACTTTATTATAGCTTATTTTATATAGATTTAACTGCAATAGTAATAAGGAAAAGTTAAGTCCAATAAATATGTAGACTATGGTATTGATTTTAAGTGCACAGAAAAAAAGTAGCAAAATTCTATTTGTTTACAAAGCCATTAACACACAGTAAAACTGTTTCAGATCTTGAGGACAAACAAAATAATATTAATTAAATCAGGTCTCAGATGACAACTTTTCAACATAGCAAAGACTTAAAAAATAAATACAATTGTCTACAATATTTCTCTTTAGGCCATATATTATTTGCTAATCTTCTGTTGTGACTGACACTGTTCAAGGAATATCTGTTCTGATGTAATAGTCCATAGCATCTATAGGAGCAGTATTAGAGTTCTTAGCAGGAATAGCAAACTCTGAACAAATTGCTTCTACCAAGCAATTGAACGGTAAGGCTCCAAACAATGTACTGTATTCTTTCGTTGACTCCACTGACATTTTTAAAGAAGACATTCTATGTAAATTTATTACTCCTCTCTGAAGTGATGATCTTGGTTCATAAATACCTTATGGTAAATTCTATATGAGTTGCTTTTCTTGGCCTAAGTAGAACTCTAAACAAAGCTGTGACTCTGTTCCATTCCATATTCCTGTCCTGTTTTCCTGTGCTCTGATTTGACTATTTTTATGTTTCACTTGAGGGTTTTTCTTTGTTTTTCTTTTTCCCTCATTCTCCTGTTGGATTTGCAAGTACAAATATTTTCTAGGGCTGGCTATTTCTGCTGTACTGTTGGTTTCTATTGTGCTTCAGTGCCCATCACTTTATAGTTAGTAATGCAGGCCGGTATTTGATGAAATAATGCTGATAAAACAGCTTCTGTTTGTATTTTGTTAAATCTGTAAGTCCAACTTTTAAAGCATTATCTAAGTATAATAAATTAATCTCTTTTAATCTAAAGGGTTTTATCCCCTAACCTCCCTTCATTGTGATGGTCAAGAAATCTCTCAGGACCATGGGAAAATGCTTGTGGGGAAGAATTAACTCTTAAGGGGACCCTGGAGTAATAACAGCTTGGTTAGCAAAGAGAAGATGAAAACTGTGAAGTACTAAATAAGCAGTATCCACAGCTTCAGGGTCAAGATGAAGGTTTTCGGGGGAAACCCTTCAGACTAGTACCAGGTTCACTTGAAGGCAGCATTGTAGGATCTCATACAAAAGAAAGCAGTCACAACTTGGCTATAGTAGGTGTACTCACTAGAATTCTGATCCAAGGTCCCAGGGAAAGTTTTTCTGGAGCATACTTCATCTGCAACACTTTTTCTAAGACCCACCTTACTGTGACAGCTTCTTTGAGCCAGTGTACACCAACCACTGCATATTACAGAATCTCTTGTCTTATGTATAATGTACACAATCTCACAAAAGCAAAAGCTTCCTGAGCAATCTGGATCCCCGACGTCACTTTGCTTCAGGAGCCAGTCCTTAGAGAGGACGGAACTTGCTTTTCCAGGGACTGTCTCTGTCCATTAAGTTTCTCCCATGATTAGGATTATGGGAGACAAAATAAAATCTCAGGGTTCTCAATGGTCCACTTTCCCATGGTTCTGTTCTCTACTTGTATCCTCAAGGCTAAATATGTGTTCTCATCAAATATATCCCAGGGTTCATCCAGATATCGCAGCAACAGAAACAGGGACAATGGTGTCTACTATTTGCCTGAAAGAAAAGACCATTTGTGGTCTCCAACTCCCCTCTGCTTGGGAGCGACTTGGAAGCTGGGGCTGGACACCCGCTGTGTGGAACACTGACTGCTGGTCCTTAGATCAAAGACTGAGCAGGTCTTATGTTTATGTTAAAAGTTTGCTGGATCTTCCTTTCAAGATCCTCCCCCAGTCTTGTGTTAATGGATTTTCTCGTGTTTATGTTAGATGGGCAGGTTTCAATTTCCTCTGGGTCTGGTTCCTAAGAGTAACTATAAATACTGAGTGAATTACAGTAAAGCTCTCTCTTGTCACATCTACCTGGAGTCCATGTCCTTCCTTACTAACTGTTTGCCTTCTCAAGTACTCAATTATCTCCAGTCCAAGAAGCACCCACCGGAGCTAACAACCATTCAATATTTAAAACCATTTTAATTTTCACTTAGGTGGTGATTTTTTCTGAATTTTATATTTGAACATAATGGGAACTGACAAACTGTTTTGTGAAATATGTTTTTATTTTGACACTTAACTGTTTTCTCTCCACACCTTCTTTATAATTTCCTTCCTACTGTATACCTCTTTTCTCTCTCTACTCCTCATTTCCCTTGTTTTCCTGCATTATTTATCCACAGGCTGCAGTGTTAAAAAGTAATTTGTCTCTCAAATGAATAACTTTCACATTTACTTGGGGTTTGAGATATAAAAGTGACAAAATACTTTTACAAATTCAAAACAGAATTTGTGCAAAGTTCTGCTATTAAAAAAAAAACAAGGAATTTTCATCATCATCAGAAATAATTTTATTATTTATTTATTTTTAAATCAATTCAATGAAACTGGTAGCAAAATGGTACATAGACAATAAACCAAACCAATTCCCAAAAGACTACCAGCACAATTACTTCATGTTTTATCTTCATGTCCAAAGTGTAATAATTTTAAAAAGGCAACAATTTGTTGAATGTCATTAATAAACATCCTTTGTTCTTCAAATAACTGGAAAGACTATAAACTCTCCTTGTTATAGCAAGCAATATGAATTCTGTCAAATATTAAATTTGGACTAATATTCATAATCAAAAATAATTATTTTAAAACATATGAAACAAAAGTTTTAGTTTTATAGGAAATATAATCATATCCTAGCTTAAAATCCCAGTCTTAGCAACTGTCATAATGCAAAAATACTAAATTTCAGAGGTCACTGGGAAATAGAAGACTTTGAAAATCTGACATTTATTCCTAAAAGAACTTTAATGGAATAAAAAAGTGTCAATCTAAAGAAATATACTACTTGACTACTGATATCAATATATATTCAATATTTTTACCTATTGAATACATTAATTCAGTTCTGCTTTCAATCTTAACATCATGTGGTGTGTTTTTCAAATGTATTTCACATACAATCATGACTTTTAAGGTATGCTCCCACTCTCAGTTTTAAGCAACTTGTTCCTACCACCTTTTTCTGACGACTGGAAAGCAACTCTCTGTTTTGAGGGAACTCTTCATGCTTTTCTTTTCCTAATTATGGGTAATGATAACTACTGCTAATAAAAATTATAGTATATATTCTCAGGTCAAATTGTAAGATTGCCTGAAGATTTGATTTTACATTTTATCTTTCTATTTTTCTCTATAATTATTGGAAGGATATTAGGACTCATTTTTAAATAATTTATTCTCTTTTTCTATGATCTGTTTCATTATGAAAAAAAGGAAAAAATATTCTATTTCCTACATGAACTATTTTAGGTTGCATTGTAACTCCATGTCAACTTTATGAATAAAGAAATAGATAAAAATCAGAATTTTAGTTTTTTTTAAAGTACCAATATATTTTCAATGAGAACATTCTATGTGATTTGGTAAACTGTGTATGTATTTTATTCTCTTGTGAGTTTTAGTATATTTATGAAGTCAATAAAATAGGGAATAAAGCTAAAAGTATTAGTGTTCCAATAGTCAGGTCATATTAAATATATCTGTCAAAGTCTGAATAACTCATATTACAATTCAAATATAATAAATATCTATGGTAATGATGTTTTTCCTTACAATGCTAAGTAAAGATACATTTCATTAATTTTACATTAAATCAGACTTTGATTATATTTAATATCAAAGACATTTTGAGAATGTTTAAGCTTGTAAAATGTCTTTGTGGTCCATAAGACATATAAATATTCTTCTTTCAACTTTAAATCATTTTCCTAGTGAATTTTATTATATCGCTAAATGAAAAATATTAAAGCCAACAGTAATAGAAATCATCACTGCTCATCTGATATATACAAGTAATATTCCAATTCTCACATTCAAATAAGTTGTAAAGATATGTATTGTTTTCTCTATGTTAGGCATTATTTTTTAGGAGAACAAAAATATTTTCTATTAAGTACACTCTTCTTAGCATAAAATGTGCATTTGATGTAAAGTTACCAAAAAAGCTCAGGTGCTTAATATTCCTTTGTGTTTGAGTTTCTTCTGTAAAGTTAATCATGCTATGGATACCTCAGATTCTAAAATAAATACAATAATATGGAAAGACAGACATGACACTGAAGATCTATTCTGAAGCAAACTATGATGTCTACGCAGAAGTCAGCCATGTAAGTTAGTGGTTAATCTCTACAGAGTGATAAGCATTCTTAATGGGCTCAATTCTAGAAACAGTAATTTAAACAATATAGTGACATATTTAATTATAAAAGGAAATTATCAGTCTTCTGTGTTCTTGTGATGAACTTAATATAGGTGGATTTTTAAATTTTTATACAGTCTTACTAATGTTTTAAAATTGACTGCCAATACTTGTGATTATTCTTAAGCAACTAAATATCAGATTTTAACGTCTGCATTTTGTATTCATTTTGAGAATTTCCTCTAATGAATTTAAATATTAACAAGGAAAATGTCAACAAATATCACATTAAGTTTCAAAATGATCTGTACTTCTAAGAGAATAGATTTTATTTTTAAATAGAAGTAACATGAGAAATTGAATACATTCCAGTCAGGCTCTTAGGACTATCTGCAACATTTTAATGATTTTAAGCAAGATATCTGTAAGGAATATAATGTCTCTTATTTTCTCTTCATCAGAGTTGAGTTTCCTCCCGAGAATCTTGAACAGCGGCATTACAGATGCTGTTTTTCCTACTGGGTTCACTGTTTGGAAGGTAGGACAGTGGATCTGGTCGGATCAAATATCTACAAAGGAAAACAAAGCAAGATGCTGCATTAGTAACTCAAGGCAACTTTAACTCAAAGTGTGACTATATGCTCTATCTGTAGGTTATATAAAATAATATTGTGTGGGGCAAGTGGAATGCTGCCACCAAACAGAAGAACTAGTATGGTGAAGCAGATTAAAAAAAGAAGAAGAAAAGAAAGAGAGAGAGAGAGAGAGAGAGAGAGAGAGAGAGAGAGAGAGAGAGAGAGAGAGAGAGAGAGAGAAAGAAGTAGAAAATCTCATAACTAAGAACAGTAGACATTTAAATATCCTCCCTACAAGGTTACAGTCCTGGAGCACGTGACCATGACACCCCACTAAGAGAGCCGTGACAACTGGCCACGTAGCGTAGAAGCCCAGAGTTCTCCATGCTAATGAGGTATTTGGATAGACTCCAAGTGTCTAGTCAATGAGCGTTCCTTCCTGGGCATCCCTTCCTGGGAAAGGGTTCACCCTGAATAAGTCATATGCATAATCGTAGACTATGAATGAACCTTTTGGAGAAGCAAAGGCTGTCTCCTTCATCAAAGACCACGATAGGAGTGATGAATTTGCTATACTGAGCTGCACCTAAGTATTCCGCAGGAGACCCCTCCACACTCTTGACACTTACCCTGCCATTTATCACCCAGAGAAACACGAGCTAGGACTCCTATCTTAGGCTGTATTTCATCTCCCCTGAGCAGTGTGTAAGAGTCCCAAGAGCCCGGAACCCCATCAGCAAGGCGGTGTCCTACTCCCCAGTGTTGAGGCAAAATGCAGGCCTACATTATTGTATAAGTAAATGAAAGAAAGACTCACTGTAATTAACCTGAAATGATTAGATGACAGGTGTTTATGAATCATTCTTTCCAATTATGATGTTTCAATTGGTCAAAGCTCCATAATTGACTTATCCTTTCTGCTTGCTAGCAAGCTGCTTTCTACCAAGATCTATATCATACCCACAAGTAGATCAATGATTATTTTTATTATTAACACAATTAAGTGCTTGTGGAAGGTGATCTGAAAATCCCTTTAATTTAAATTTTTGAATATGGTTACAGCAAACACTATGCCAAAATAACATTTTAGGTACATGGATAACTGTACATCTAATATTTAAGAAAATAATATTCAAATATAAAAGTTCATTTGTATTTCTTTACTATTGTTTGTTTTCTGGTTTGTTGATGTTGATTGGTTTCATTTTCTAGTCATAACTGTTGTTATACTCTCTAAGTAGGCCAGTGTGGCTGCAAAATTATGGGGCTATTCCTGTCTCTTCCTGCAACTGCTGCGGTTACATGTAAGCGCTACCACTACCATGAGATTCTTTGAAAATCATTCTCAATAATTTCTATGAATAAATAAGAAAATGTTCATTGGGCAAACTCAAATGTTTCATTAATATTCAGATTTATTCAAGGAAAAGGATCTTCATCCTGTAGAATCATGTGTGGCATCATTACATGTCAGCAGTTCATAACATAAGAATAAATTAATAGATAATAAATAAAACTAAGTAAGCAAGTAAATAGATAAAGAATGGAACAAATGTAAAGTAGAAAGGGGGATTCTAAATATCCCTGAAGCAGAAAAGAACAGGGTAATACCTTATTAAAGGACTTTGGTTGAAGTTTGTTTTTATGAATAGGCATGAGAAAACAGAAACACAAAGCCCACTCCAAACTTAAATAGAGGATGGCAGGCACTGAGCAAGAGCTGGAGAGATGGCTCAGCAGGTAAGAGCACTGACTGCTCTTCCAAAGGTCCTGAGTTCAAATCCCAGCAACCACATGGTGGCTCACAACTGCCTGTAATGAGATCTGATGCCCTCCTCTGGGGTGTCTGAAGACAGCTACAGAGTACTTACATATAATAAATAAATAAATCTTTGAAAAAAAAAGAGCTGTTTTTTGGTCTATTTAAAAAGGTAGTTTGGCTAGACGGCTGGTTAGACCAGAAAGTAGTGGTAGTTGAAGTTCGAAAGACAGGCAGCCAAGAGATAATTAAAGCTTTTTAATAACGGCTTTTGAGAACAGTAATTCCAGGTGAAAATGCAGGCAGAATTTCATATTACTATAGCAATTTTAGAAGGAAGTACAAAAAGGAATCAAGAACAAATTTAGGAATGAATACCTAACAATGATTGTGCTTTCCTTTTTACAACCTAGAGGGAAAATATTCATGCAGTACAGCACTTCATAAGTATGATGAATTAGACATCTGAAAGCAGCTCCATCCAGTCCCTTCAATCAAATAAAAGTGGAAATTACTGTCCTTGTATCTACTAATGGGATTTCACTATCTACACACACTGCTTCCTAATTACGTGAAATTTCAATAGCACTGTAAATCGTCTAAGAAAACTAATAATACACATTAAATCTTTTAATGACATTTCATCTAGTGATTTATTGTTTCAGAATCAAATTAATGTTGCTCTCTGATTTGGAATGAACTTCTAAAAGTAAATTTTTAGGAAAAAAAATACAAAAAGCAAAGTATAATCCATTATCCACAACTCCATTGATGTTATGACAAACTCTGCACTCTACATTTTTATCAGTATAAACTGGTTTGAGAAAGAATGTTCCTTCAGTTCTCTTTTGATCTGCTGCTAGTCATGGTAAGTTTGACAATGTGCAATAGTTTGAGTTCAGATAAGTCTTCTGTTATTGCCACAATTACAGTCACTGCAATAATTTGAAAACCATATTTTCCTGGCACTTAAATTGGTATTTTTGATTAAAGTAAAAAAAGACTATTATTAATGATTTTATGACCTGAAAATACAACAATAGACACTTTAGAATGTCATTCTCAGTCTTATTGTGTAACTGGGTCCTATTTGATTGTATGAAACATTTCCTATAGTTTTTTTCACCTTAAGTTACCAAGACCTTGCATTATTCATATTTCTTCTCTAACTCCTATATCTATTTTCTTGTTTTTACAGCTTTCTTTCTTGCTACCAGGAAAAGTAGTGCTTTACAGTGCTTATTGTTATTTCTGTGAATTCAGTATTAATTTTATAAAATCTTTTCAGCATAATCTTCCCATTTTTAAAATACTTTTTAAAGATTTATTTATTTGTGTATATGAGTATTCTATTGACATGTATGCCTGCAAGACAAAAGAAGGAATCAGCTACCATGGGGTTTCTGAGACCTCTGGATGAACAGCCAGTACTCTTAACATGTAATTTTTAACTTGCACTCCCACACATAATATTATCAACATTCTATCAACACAACTACCCAAAGCCTCTCTATACCTTAAAGTCTACTCATAATATCTAACTCTTCCTTAGTACCTTTCCTACTCTTTCGCTTCCTTTTGGTATCAACATTAACATTCAATAAGAAACCTGAGGAGCTGGTGAGATGGCTCAGCGGTTGAGAGCACTGACTACTCTTCCAAAGGTCCTGAGTTCAAATTCCAGCAACCACATGGTGGCTCACAATCATCTGTAATGAGATCTGATACCCTTTTCTGGTGTGTCTGAAGACAGCTACAGTATACTTAGATTTGATAATAAATAAATCTCTAAAATAAAAAAGAAACCTGAGCATTCACCTCAAATATATAAATATGTAAAAAATATGAATATGTATTTCTATTTTTAAAAACTGTAATATAAATATATATTATCATATTGATCATAAATATAACTTAAAAATAGAAGTTTTGATATTTTCACTTTTTACTTTAACATATTTTTTATATACCCCCCTCATTCTGGATACTATTACTCCAATGGTTTTATTTTATGTCTTTAACCTTTCCCTCAAGAGCAAGGTGTTTTATTTTCATGTCCCCACAATACATATAATGTTGCTTCAGTTCTAAAATTCCTTATAAAAACTTTTCATAATACTCTAGTATGGCAAAGTATTGAAATTATAATGTGATATATAATAACCACTTAGTAGTAAAAAGTTGTTATAAATATGCAAGAAAGATATTTAAAAGTAAAAAAAAAAAGACTATTAGAAGAACAGAAAATTTCTCATAAACATGTCTGGTTTGTTGCATGCCAGTAACTAAATGTTCTAGTTATCAGCTGTTTCATAGATCATTTGAAGTAATATATATATATATATATATATATGTGTGTGTGTGTGTGTGTGTGTGTGTTTATATATATATGTTTGGAAAACATGATCTTGAGAGGTCCCAGAGGTCCCAGAAACCCCATGGTAGCTGATTCCTTCTTTTGTCTTGCAGGCATACATGTCAATAGAATACTCATATACACAAATAAATAAATCTTTAAAAAGTATTTTAAAAATGGGAAGATTATGCTGAAAAGATTTTATAAAATTAATACTGAATTCACAGAAATAACAATAAGCACTGTAAAGCACTACTTTTCCTGGTAGCAAGAAAGAAAGCTGTAAAAACAAGATCATGCTTTCCAAACATATATATATATATATATATATATATATATATATATATGTTTATATATATATGATGGAAAAACCTGATCATAAAGTCAAGAGATTAACAATAACAATTTTGAATATACTGATAAAATTACATGATTGTTCTTGTAGGCTTGATGTAGTATGGCATACACATAGAACGAGCCTACCTAAGGAAATCAATAGAAAAATCAGTTATTATTATTTAGAAAAAAATAGTATTCAAGTTAAGATATGAGGTAGATTGGAGACTTCCTAAAAATTGTTTTTTTTAAATGAGATTAAGTAAAGAAGTTGTACAAATATGGATGAGATGTAAGAGTTGCTAAATTTTGTTATAGTAATATATAACAGGAAGCCTTAAAGTTGGAGCCAGGTACAATGTCAAGTTCTTCCACAATGTTCTGTCCTTTATAAATTCAACACCAGCAAATGTAATTTTTGCCTATAAAGATTCTACTAGCATAAACTCATGCTCACCAGATTACAAAAATGTCCTGTTTTACTACAATACAAAACTTTGTATCTGATTATGTTAGGTATAATTGGGGAATTATTTCCAACTTTGAGGTAGAGACAAATGATATTGTTTTTAATATACGTTTCTAGTAACTTCTTTTATTTTTGGAAAATGTCTCTTATTTTACCCTAAAATTAAATACAACCCCACCATTTGACAAACATTTAATTTTTCTCTCCACACACATCTCTGTATAGAACAGGTTATAATTAAGGCTTTAGCATTACTTATACTAAATATTTTTATCCACTTCAGTGACAGCTCACCTAATAATGCAATTTTGAACAAATTCTGAAAAATCTGGAAACATCACAATGCTTACACCTTACTTAGCAAACTATACTTTCCAGTTTATAGTAAGGATGTGACACAGCATGGTACTTGCATATAGACAAGCAAATGTATTTTCAAATGACTAAATTTTCAGCAGAGGATTATGAGCTTGAAGAAAAGAAAGAAAACATTTCCTTAAAAATGAATGGTTCTGTGCAAACTGAACAAAACCATACAATTGTATCCTATATTTTTTAACCATACACAAAAATAAACTAAAGACTGTTAAAGAATATTAATGTAAATCTAACTATACAACTAGCAGCAGAATACAGACAAAGCACATTAAGATACTATTGATATTTGAAATAAATTTTCAATGTCTTTTGGGAACATCTTTGTTGTCTATCATAACTAGATAATAGTCTATTACATATTTTGCTTCAAGACACCAATCACAGAATACCACATGCTACAATACGAGCCTACCAGGCTAGTTGTACATCTGGTACAAAAATGGCATGAAAATTATACTAACTAATCACTTTTTCATTTCATTTGTGGCCTTCTCCAGAGGAGGGGTTTCATGGCTGGTATTGTAAGGCTGGTTAAATTCTATGAGATTGTGTGCATTCGATAGGAATCAAATGGTAGAATTCCACTAAATGATCATGTTACAAAATTGACTTCTAAATATTTATGTCTATATCTACATATTTTCGTTGCTATTGACCATGATTAGAAAATATCCTGTTTTAGCAGGCAGAAATCAATGGAGTGATGTCACACTCCAGAGATCCCACCAATAGATGAAGAACTATTGGAAGTTCATGAATGCTGAGAAATGCAGAGCCACTTATCTTTAAAGATGCTATCACTAGTAGACTGTACATGCATAAGTGAATGGTCCTCTAACCACATGCATATACTCAGCACTAGTTGGACTCAGTCATCTAAAGCTATGTGTAATAATATAAGGAGGACAAAAAGGTAGGTGGGATATGGTTTTGATGGTTTACAAAAAGAGATGGAGGTTGGTGGTAGGAAGGATTTAATCACTATTCATTGTATATGTGTATGACATTTCAACAACTACAGAAAATACTTAAAAATTCATAAATGGACATAATAAAAATATAACATGTTTATTAGGACACTATTACATTAACTATTAGAGAGATAATCTTGTACAACTAATTCATTAAATAGTTTATACTCAAAATGCTAAAAGAAATACACAGCAAATTTACTGCCAAGTATATCTTTAAAAACAGTGAAAACATGCATCCACAAAAATGTCATAATATTATATCCCAAGAAACAGAAACTACATCCAAAAAACAGAAACAAATGTTAAAACAACAATGATGGAAAAATAAAATGTGGTCTATTTGCACTGAATATTATTTGAAAATAAAGACGGTGACACTGCTATATGATTAAATCTTTATTATATTTTGTCAATATGATACCATTGGCTTTAAACTTTGTGAATAAAATAAAGCTTTTTTTTTTTTTTTGTGGCTTGAATAGGTTTGGTCCCCATAGACTCATGCCTTTGAATTCTTGTCCCACAAGAAATGACACTATTAGGAGGTGTGTCCTTATTGGAATAGATGTGGCCTTGTTAGATGAACTGCATTACTGTCAGGTGGGCTAGGCTCAAGCTTCTTTCATTGTGAAATAGATCCTCTGGCTTGTTTCCTCTGGAAGCCAGTCTTTTTCTGGTGCCTTTGCATCTACATACACATACATCTACATACTCTACATACTCTACATCTACATCTCATACTCTCAGCTTCTCCAGCACTGTGCCTGGCTGTAGGCTGCTTTGCTTCCCACCGTGATGATCTGGGACTAAACCTTTGAAACTGGAAGCCAGCTCTAGTTAAATGTTTAACTTTACATAAGTTGCCTGGGCCAAGTGTCTCTTAATAGCAAAGAAACCCTAACTAAGACACATGTAAAAAAGAATGTAGACCAATAAGTAAAGAAATCTTCGTGCCTCCATCTGTGCCCAGGAGTTGGGGTTGTTCTGCAGCTCTCTGAGCATGGGTCCTGCTAGAGGAGAGCTGGTCTCCAGGGAGTGTTCTGATTCCCGGACTCAGAGATCGCAGTTTTCTCTTTGGTGACTGTCTAACGCAGGTCAAGCTAGGATCGCACAGGGTGCAGTAGCAGTGGAGCTGCTGGGACAGGGTCCTTACAGCCTCCATCTGCACACAGGGCACACAGGAGCTGGGCCATACCACAGTTCTCTGTGTACTGGTCCTGCCTGGGCAGAGCTGGTCTCCAGGGAGTGCTGACACAAGTTACAGGCCCATAGTAGGAACAAGTTCAAGCCAGAGACAGCAAGATTAAATAACCCCAGAGATAACCAGATGGTGAAAGGCAACCACAAGAACATTACCAAAGGAAATCAAGGCTACGGTATCATCAGAAACCAGTTCTTCCACAACAACAAGTCCTGGATACCAAAATGCATCAAAATGATCATCCATCATGATCAAGTAGGCTTCTTCCCAGAGATGTAGGAATGATTCAATATACGGAAATCCATCAACATAATCCATTATATAAACAAGTGCAAAGAAAAAAACACATGATCATTTCATTAGATGCTGAGAAAGCATTTGACAAGATCCAACACCCCTTCATGATAAAAAGTCTTGGAAAGATCAGGAATTCAAGGCTCCTACCTGAACATAGCAAAAGGAATATACAGCAAACCAGTAGCCAACATCAAACTAAATGGAGAGAGACTTGAACCAATTCCTCTAAAATCAGGGACTAGACAAGGTTGTCCACTCTCTCAACCTGTTCAATATAGTACTCAATGTCCTAGCCAGAGCAATTAGACAAAAAAGGAGGTCAAAGAGATACAAATTGGAAAGGAAGAAGTCAAAATATCACTATTTGCAGATGATATGATAGTATATTTAAGTGACCCAAAGACTTCCACCAGAGAACCCCTGAACCTAATAAATAACTTCAGCAAAGTAGCTGGATATAAAATTAACTCAAGCAAATCAGTGGAAAAAAGACAGCATTTTCAACAAATGGTGCTGGCTTAACTGGCGGTTCGCATGTAGAAGAACGCACATCAATCCATTCTTATCTCCTTGTACAAAGCTCAAATCCAAGTGGATCAAGGATCTCCATATAAAACCAGATATACTGAAACTAGTAGAAAAGAAAGTATGGAAGAGTCTCAAGCCCCTGTTGCCCAGGGGAAAATTTACTGAACAGGACATCAATAGCTTATGATCAAAGAGAAAAAATTGGCAAATGGGACCTCATAAAGCTGCAAAGCTTCTTAAGGCAAAGGACACTGAATAGGACAAAAGTCCAACCAACAGACTGGAAAAGATCTTCACCAACCCTGCATCCTATAGAGGGCTAGTATCCAATATAGGAAGAACTAAAGAACTTAGACACCAGAGAACCAAATAACCATATTAAAAATGGGTTACAGAGCTAAACAAACAATTCACAATGGAGGAATACTGAATGGCTGAGAAGCACCTAAACAAATGTTCAACATCCTTAGTCATCAGAGAAAGGCAAATCAAAACAACCCAGAAATTCTACCTCATACCAGTCAGAATGACTAAGATCAAAAAATTCAGGTGACTGCAAATGCTGGTAAGGATGTGGAGAAAGAGGAACACTCCTCCATTGCTGGTGAGATTGCAAACTGGTAAAACCACTCTGGACATCAATTTGGCGGTTCCTCAGAAAATTGGAAATAGTACTACCTGTGACTTCTATTATGATATAAAGATATACAGAGCAATTAAACTGATTCCTTCAATAAAACAGAACCCAAAAGCACAAGGAAGAAAAAAGAAAACTTGTCAAATGGCATACTACAAAGCCAAAAGCTTAAAACAGCCAAGGAATGATCAAGCAATAAAAATTACAGGGAGGGAGATGGTTTTTGAATTATCCATTCAGTAAATGATATAATCATAGAATATATGGGATGTCCAATCAATCTAACAGTAGCAAAACTCCAAAAGCATGAATATAAATAAAAAATCTACGGATGACTTGAAACAACAGTTGTCATAAGAATATGAAAATATTTAACTAGTAGATAAATTAAATCAAAGCCAAAATTATTATTGTCATACATCCACCAGAATGACTGTTATCAAAAACAAATGACTCTTGATTAGAAATCAAATATTGCTAACAACGTAGGAAAAGAGAAATTCTCATTTACTATTAGTATAAATTTTTAATAGTATAGCCATGATTAAGTCAATATAGAAATCACTTTTAATAGAACTAGAAATAAAAATATGATACAATAATCTACTACTGAGAATGTAAACAAAATTATGATGATGAGTGATTCAATCAAATACTCATGGTTTCTTATACTAAACTGAGCTTACTGAATATATAGAAATTTCTGTATTTTAGACTACAAAAAAATTCTAAAAGCAATACAAAAATTATATTCCTCTTATCTGATCAGTACTGTCTATATTTTCATGTATTTTAAAATATTATTAAGGCTTCTATCTTATATGTTATTTGAAGAAATGTGAAAGGAATTGTAAGATAGTATAAAAATAAGCTAGGCACAGAAAGATAAATACTATTGGTTGTTATATGTGCAAACAAAGGTGTTAATTTTGAAACTATAAAGACTAGAATACTTGTCATCATAGCATAGGGAAATATACAGTATGTGGTATAAGGAAAAATGTGTAATTGATTTGATAGACTAGATCTTGGGTTTAGGCTCCATCTTAGAGAACCTAACCTAATGTTCAACTCTAGTTAACTAACAAGCTGGCACCTAGCACCAATTTTCATGTTATTCCCCCAACAAACTGGCATCTAGTACCAGTTTCCAGGTTAATCCCCAACAAATCTTCACACCCATGTTACAAGCCTGTCCTTCGCACTTCACTTCCTAACAACCACCAATCAGCAGGAAAGCACCAGTTAAGTTTATGGTTTGTCTCCCAACTCCAGCCAATATGTTAAAGAGCAACAAAATTCTATAATGCCCTTCCAATCACATGTGTGCCAGGCTAGAAACCCTCTTGCTTGAGAACCATTTCCTATAAAACCTTGTCCCACTGAAAGCTTGGGTTTTCACCCTATCTTTCTGCTGTGTCTGAGACAGTCATAAGGCCCAAGCTCGAGCTTTTAATAAAAACACTAGTGTGATTGCATTGGAATCTGCTCCTTGGTGGCCTTTTGAGGTTCACAAAACAGGCACAACAGTGTATAAGAGTTAAGTTGGATATAATTAACCTCTAAAATATTAAGGTAACAATTATTGTACACTTTGAAGTGTAAATATAATTAAAAAGAAGAGAATTTGAGAATCCCAATTAAGGTGATAAATGTCCAATACATTACACACTGTGACTGTCAGTTTCAATTTTCAACCAGATAAGACCTACAATCTACTGGTAGGTAGGTTCCTGGGCTTTTCTATGGGGTTTTTCTATTGATTGGTTGACTGAGGCAGGAAGGTACCTGGGGTGGAGTCCTAGATGATATAAAAAGGAGGGAGTGAGCTAAACACAAGCTCTGCTTGCTTTGTGCTTCTCAACCTGGAAGCAGTGACAAGTTATGTCAAACTCCTGCCACTGTTATTTTCCCACCACAGTGGACAGTAACTGACTGGTAACCACTATCTATGAGCTTCTAATCAGATCCAGAACAGTATTGATCACGGACTAAGGAGCAGGTTTTTCTAAGAATGTCTTTTCCATGCTTGCACTACCAAATGTAAAAGTCTTATACCTAATTTACTAATACTTTTGCTCAGGTGTAGAAAGCCACCTATTATAATATGTCATACTTGAACTCTTGACCTTGTTACCTAAGTCCCTTCTTAGTTAAATAGAACTTGAATTTCCACTGTTATGTTGTTCAACTGTCACCTGAAATGCTTCATATATTTTTTATGCAGAATACTTTCTTCCATCAAATTTTCAGTACTGGGATATCCTCCACTATCCAAAACAAATCTTGTTTAAATTTCAGAGAGTAGTTGATGTCTCCCACTTACTCCATCTTGAAGTCTTTTTGCTGTTGTTGACATTAGTGAAGTACCACCTAACCTAATCAAAGATAAATTTATTATATCACAAAAGTCATCATACATTATTTTCAATTTCATGTGATTAGAGTTTTGTTAATTAGGTATAAGCACTTAGAAATAAAGGAAACTGCCATGCTCATTTCTGTATCCCATGTCCAGGGTAGTATCATTACTATTGTGCAAGCAGTCTATCCTTTAGTGCAGTGGTTCTCAATTTATAAGTCATGACACTTCACAGTCACCTATCAGCTATCCTGCATATAAGGTGTTTACATTACCATTCATAACAGAATCAAATTACACTTATGATATAGCAGCAAAATAATTTTATGGTGGGGGTCATCACAACACTATGGACTTTATTAAAGGGTCACAGCAGCTCTCTTCCAGTTTGCACATCCATATCAGCATGTCTGCCCCTCTCCCCGCAGCACAGTCTGCAGGTCTCCCAGGAGATCTGTTGTAACCAGGGACAAAGGTGAGAACACTGCCCAAATAACTGCCCCAGCTGAGGCCCTCATAGAATCCATCGGATGTGGGAACCCTCCCCTGTGTGTAAACCCCATCTCCCTTCTGGTCTGCAACTTCACAGGGGCAGATCTGTGTGCCTGTTCATTCTCCTCTATCCCACAGCCTGCCTGTCTCCCAGATAATCCCTAACCAGGGATACCAGAGCCCAGCAACCCCAACCAAAGACATCACTGCCTGCCTCTATGGAGGCATGCTTTAAACCAAATCACTGACCTCTACTTGCCTCTAAAGGAGGCAGACTCCAGACAGAGACACTGAGGTCAGTGTTATTTCAACACCAGAAATAACCAGATGATGAGAGGCAAGCTTAAGAACATAAGCAACAGAAGCCAATGTATTTTGGCGCTATCAGAACCCAGTTCTCTCACAACAACAAGTCCTGGATACCCTAACACACCTGAAAACCATGATGCTGATCTAATCTCATCTTATGAAGATGATAGAGGCCTTTAAGGAGGATAGAAATAACTCACTTAAAGAACTACAGAAAAACAGAGGAAAAGGCAAAAGCCCTTAATGAGGAAACAAATAAATCCCTTGAAGAAATATAAGAAAACACAATGAAACAGGTGAAGGATTGAACAAAGCAATCTAAGACCTAAAAATAGATGTAATCCATAGAATAATCCAATAAAGAAATCACAAATGGAGGCAATCCTGCAGATGGGAAATCAAATAAAAAGATCAGGAACTACATGAGCAACAGAATACAAGAGATAGAAGGGAGAATCTAAGGCATGGAAGATACCATAGAAGATATTGATGCAATGGTCAAAGAAATGCAAAACATAAAAAGCTTCAAACAAAAAAACATCCTGGAAATTCTGGACACAATGAAAACACCAAAACTAAGAATAATAGTAATAGAAGAGAGTGAAGATTCTCAGTTAAAAGGGCCAGAAAACATCTTCAATAAATCATAGAAGAAAATTTCCCTCAAGAAATAATGTCCATAAATGTACAAGAACCCTACAGAACACCAAATAGATTTGACAAGGGAAGAAAATGAGCACATAATAATCAAAAAACTAAATGCACAGAACAAAGTAAAACTATTAAAAACAGTAAGGGGAAAAGGCCAAGTCACATATAAAGGCAGACCTATCAGAATTATACCAGACTTCTCAACAGAGACTCTAAAAGTCAGAAAATCCTTGACAGAGGTCATGCAGACTCTAGGAGCCCAGAAATGCTGGCCCATGCTACTATACTCAGCAAAACTCTCAATCACCATAGATGGAGAAACTAAGATATTCCATGATAAAACTAATTTTAAACAAATGTCTATCTACCAATCTAGCTCTACAGAAGATTCTAGAAGGAAAACTCCAACACAAGGAGGGTATTTAAGCCTACGAAAACACAAGAAATTAATCATCTCACAACAAAAAGAGAATCACACACACACAATACCACCTCCAACAACAAAAATAACACAAACCAACAATCACTGGTCTTTAATATCTTTCAACATCAATGGACTTAATACTTTAATAAAAAGACAAAGACTAACACACTGGATACACAAGCAGAATCCAGCACTTTGCTTCATACAAGAAGCACACCTCAGTGATAAATACAAACACTTCCTCAGAGTAAAAGGTTGGAAAAATAGTTTCCAAGCAAATGGTCCCAAGATACATCCTAGAGTAGCCATTCTAATATCCAATAAAATAAAGTTTCAATCAGAAGTAATAAAAAAAGATAAGGAAGGACACTTCATTCACTTTAAAGGAAAAATTCACCAATATGAAGTTTCAATTCTGAACATCTATACTCCAAATGTAGGGGCACTCACATTCATAAAAGAAACTTTACTATAGCTCAAAACACACATTGAACCCCACACAATAATAGTGGGTGACTTCAATACCCCACTTTCACCAATGGACAGATCATTGAAACAGAAGCTAAACAGAGATACAGTGAAACTAACAAGTTATGAATTAAATGGATTTAACAGATATATACAGAACATTTCACCATAAAACAAAAGAATATACCTTCTCAGCACCTCATGGTACCTTATCCAAAATTAACCATATATTTATTTGGTCAAAAAACAAGCCTCAAGAAGACACAAGAAGATTGAAATAATTCCATGCATCTTATCAGATCACCAGCAACTAAGGCTAGACTTCAATAAAAATAAAACAACAGACAGCCACATACTCAAGGAAACTGAACAGCTCTCTACTCAATGATAATTTGGTCAGGGAAGAAATAAAGAAATAAATTGAAGACTTTATAGAATTCAATGAAAATGATGACACAGCATACCCAAACTTATGGGACACAATGAAAGCAGTGCTAAGAGGAAAAATCATAGCAGTAAGTGCACTAGCAAAAAAAAAAAAAAATAGAGATATCTATGTTAGCAACTTACCAGAACACCTGAAAACACTTGAACAAAAAGAAGGAAATATATCCAATTGCAATAGACTGCAGGAAACAATCAAACTCAGGGTAGAAATCTACCATTTTGAAAAAGGAGAAAGATAACAAATCAACAAAAGCAAGAGCTGGTTCTTTGAGAAAATCAACAAGATAGATAAACCCTTATCCAAATTAACACAATCAGAAATGAAAAGGAAGCCATAAGAACAAAGACTGAGGAAATTTTAAAAAATCATTAGATCCTACTACAAAAGCCTATATGCAAAGAAAACTGAAAAATCTAGATGAAATGGATGATTTCCTAGATACTTCAAACCAAAGAGCCGGAAAACTATCTAAACAGTCCCATAAACCCTATGAAAATAGAAACAGTCATTAAAAACCACTCAACCAAACACAAATCCCAGGGCCAGATAGTTTTCATGGAGCTGAGACTAAAAGAAAGCCTATACAATGACCGGCCCAACTTGAGACCCATCCTATGTGCACATACCAAATTCTGATACTATTACTGAGGCCAAATTTGCAGACAGGAGGCTGGCATGGCTGTCCTTTGAGAGGCTCTACCACAACTGACTGAGAGAAATGCAGATACTTACAATCAGCCATTGAATTGAGATCTGGTACCAATATAGAAGAGTTAGAGGAAGGGCTGAGGGAGCTGAAGGGGATTGCAATCCTATAGAAAGAACCACAGTGTCAACTAACCTGGACCCCTCAAAGCTCCTAGAGTCTAAAGACAAAAAACAAGGAGCATACATGGGCTGCTTCGTGGCCCCTGGCACATAAGTAGCAGAGGACTGCCTTGTATGGCCTCAGTGAGAGAGGATGCACTTAATCCTATGGAAACTTGAAAGGGGGATGCTGGTGTGGGTGAGCTGGGGGTGGGTAACCAGATGGGAGAACACCATCTCAGAGGCGGTGGAAAGGAGGACAGAGTGAAGTACTTGGGGAGGAAGGATCAGGAAGAGGGCAACTTTTAGAATGTAAATTATTGTAAATTATATAAAATAATTTAATAATAATAATAATAATAATAATAATAATGATAAAAGGTCACAGCATTAGAAACATGGAGAACCAATGTTTTGGTGAATGAAATTTCTCCCTCAGACCCTTTTCTGTTGTATTCTTTTGTACTTTATTTTTGCTTGTGGAAATTTAAAAATCTCTAGCAGACTATACTGTTGAATGCTTCACTTTTCCTGTGAGATGTTCTTCACTTATAGTATAGATTTTCACTTATTTTTGCATGTGTACATTTTTCCAGAGGCTAGAGAATGTAACTACTACTTCCTCATTCAAAAACCCCATTTTTAACAATTCTACACTTTATAGCACTATATAGAGAAGCATAGAGATACATATTTTTTCCAAAATAGCATTTTCCAAGTATGCTTGCTTATTATGAAAACAAAAGCGGGACTATATTAGTGAATAAACCATAAGGCAAATGAGTAGTTTATATATCCCTAATGCATTACATGAGATCAACTTACACAACATCATTCAGCTCAAGCCTGGTATCTGGAGATGGATTAATCAGGATGTAGGAAAGGGTGCTCTGATGGTCATTCATTTCATCTAAAATAAAATAAAATGAAAAATAGGATGTCAAGCTTGTTATATGAGACACACAAAGTTATCTCAGTTACTGTACTTATGTTCAAATCATGTAGTTTTCAATGAGAACTTATAATTTTTGTTTGTTTTGTTTTGTTGTTTTAATAAAGGTAGATTTGGTTTTTGCATTTCTGCTTTGGGAAATATCTGTGGAGTACCTACTTTTTGTTCCAGTAGATGATAAAAATAAAGTATCTAATTCTGCTCAGTGTAACCATAGTTACAATCTCTCCTGAAAGCCATTACAATTAAAAAGCATTTTTACTAAAGAAATGGATATGGGATACTTCTTGATTCATCTCCCTATGTAATAATTAAATGTAATTAGAAGTAAACATCATCCCAGAGAATGCTGATATAGGAAATTCAGGGAAAAACTAATCTAGGCAGATGTATTTAGAGGGTAGTAGAGAAAGTGTGAAAATATGCATAGTTTAATATGTGTGTTTTCATGGCACAATTTGTTTCTTTTCTCTAAGAATGCAAAGTATTTTGTGTAAAAAACATTAAACATATATTTTTAAAGGGATTACTCTGGCAAATGGTTTTCTTAGAAAACAACAAAATGGAGGTGCTATGTTTTAAGTATCAATTGAATGTTTAGCCCCACCTCAGAGGCTCTTGTATTGGAAGCCTGGTTGTCACTGGCCATGTTGGGAAGTGCTAGGACACAGTGTAGATACTGAAATTAATGTCCATGTTACATTCTTATTAGTTCAAGTTGTTTTAAAAGAGTAAATATTTAACTCTGCCCAATACAAGTTGGCTTCTTATCTAAACCTGTAATTTTCTATTAAATTCACAGACCTTTGATGTGGCATAGCCAAGTGGTCATCACAAAACTGCAAACTCATGAATTCAAAACTGTATTTGAATTGTCATGTCCAATAATATGAAGTAAATAAACATCTCTTTAAATGTATCCAACCTCAAGTATCGAATGCAGCAATAAAAACTCACTAGCACAAAAGGCATAGGAATGATTGTTTTAAAAATGTGAACAGCTTTGCAGCTTTTGATGTTCTACATTCCAAGAGAATTGTAAGATAACAGGATAAAGCCATATGGACACATACTTCATTGACTACCTTTCTTTCCAAGTATAAAGTTTTTTGATATACTTAACCACACCCCCCCAAAACAGCCAAAATATTGGTATATTTCTAGTTACTACAGTTGTAAATAAGCATATTTCTTGAAGAAAACATTAAATTAGTGTTTAAAGAAAAGTCTAATGTTTTTCTTTACCAAGAGAAGTTCCTCCATATTTAAATACTTCATTAAAGTTCATGTTAGACCAACATAGCTGAACCTAATAAATAATTTGCTGTATAGAAATGCTATTCCCATAAGATAATGTAATTTATTACATTCATTTCAGTAGAAATATATGCCATTTTAATGTTATAGTGTATTCTGCTTTAGCTCAATTGATATACAAATTTATTTTAAAATATATAAATCAATGTTAGTATCTCACAAGACAGACAAATAACAAAATAGTTGAGCCAACCAAAAGTTTACAGCAAAAAATATTACAATCCTAAGCTGACTAAATTGATATTCAAATAAAGTAATATGTTTGGTTGCTAATTGATGGACTAGATACAGGAAAAAAATCTGTATCCTCCTTTATGGTCCAGGTTGCCAGGAAAAAACAAAGAATGCCTAAGGATATGTAAACGACAGTTAACAGACAAACTGCTTAGGATAAGCTTGGCCTAAAAATTGAATGTGAAACACTAAAATAATTATTTATTTGAAAGTCATATGCAGGTGGAAATCTATAATATTTATTTATTATTTATTCTGGAATCATACTTAAGAATGGATGACTAAATCATCAGGTTGGAGTTTGAAATCTCAATTTGTTATAAAAATATTTATACCGGAAATAGTTACAACTCAAACATAAATCACATTATACTGATAAGACATTATCAAGATCATATATCTCTATGAAAAATAAGTTTGACTTGTAGTTCTCTGAAAAAAATGTTTTTTTTTTGTCTGAATTATGACAAATTCTTTTCAGAGGTACTCAAATTGATGATGGACTCTGGAACCTAAATCATAACACTCTGAAAGATAATAGGTACACTAGAAAAAGCTTCATTTCTTCTTCGTATGAGCAACTCAGTTTTGTAAATAAAGAACAACATTCCTGAACTGCAATACAAGGAAGATGATTTTAACAGAGCACCTCTTGCTCAAAATATACAGTCATACTGTATCATTAGCAACTAGTCTTCATTTTGCTTTTGGATACAAGCCAAGGGCCAGTGTTGCTTTCATGTTTGTCACAAAGCTGTCTAGATAATTATAAATTTTCTGATAATGGATGCACATATTTTGTCAATATTTTGGCTTGCTCAACCAACTTATTTTAACACATCATACTGAACACATTTGTTGTGCAACTAGCAGTAAGAATGATATTGAATATGGTGGTAGTATATTTTGAGATTTCACAAGTTTTAAATCAAGGCTAGAATGGGATGAGATCACACTCAGAACCAGCAATTCCAGCTTCTTCCTTCACTCCTCAATGTCTTGTCCTCACAGAAGAGGAATGCTATCCTTCTGATTTAAGTTAAAAGTAGTTGGTAAGTTCAAGCCCATTCTTTCAAGTCTGCCTAACGATAGAGCTCAGTCTGACTTGTTCCTTGTCTGCCACACTTTGTCTTAGGCCTGCAGTCACTCTTTGTGATCTTGCTTTTGAGAATGAATAATTGTGGGTTTTATTTTTAAGTCTGTTGTAGACACATATCACTAACATTCGCCAACTGTTTTATTGATAGCACACTTTTGCTTTAATCTCAGCCAATCATTTTCTGTAGTTACATTTCAGTTATTTCTCAATTCTATAGGAGTGATATAATAGGTTTGATGGATTATTAAGAGCCTGCCTTGGCTGGAGAGATGACTCAGTGGTTAAGAGCACTGACTGTTCTTCAGAAGGTCTTGAGTTCAAATCCCAGCAACTACATGGTGGCTCACAACCATCAATAATGAGATCTGATGCCCTCTTCTGGTGTGTCTGAAGAAGCTCTAGTATACTTAGATGTAATAATAAATAAAATCTTAAAAAGAAAAGATCCTGCCTTAATTATCATTAATCATGGCAAACATACAAGTATACTGTCATGTTGATAACACAATACAAATACTAAGTGGAAAATAGACTTTTCTTACATGTATTTTCATGGACCAGAGAATCAAGATTCTATTTCCTAGCATCAAAACTATGTTAATAATCTATGAATATACTATGTCAAGACAGCTAAACTCTGACCTTAGAAAGCTGAAAAATTCCATATAGTCAATATTACTGCCATTGAAATTGTTTGGCACATAGTGGAAAAAGACTGGCAATTCAACAAATGGTGCTAATAAAACTAGACACTCACAGAACAATGAAATTAGACTCATGTCTTTAATCTTACACAAAGTTCAATTAAAAATGAACAAAATATTTCTATTCAGTATAGCAATGTGGAAAAGAGGTTTCTAGTATGGCTTTAGTGGGATCGGGAACAGTGAGTGAGACTACATGAAATCCTTGGCACAGCCAAGTGAACCAAACACACAGGCCACAGAACGAGAGAAAAATCTTTGCCATGTACTTCAGACAAGAGACTATTAGCAAAACTTCATAAAGAACTTCAAAAAATCAAATATCTCCCCAAAGTGTCTATGGCTTGAGAAGACAAATTTCAAAAGAGAAGTATAAGTGAAAGACAAGTGTTTTAAATTTTCTTTTATTAATTTTTTGACACTACAACACAATTATACAACTTTACCCTTTCCTTACTTCCGTCCAAGGCCTTCCACACCTTTCTCTCTTTAATTATTGTTATTGTTGTTGTTATTGTGCATGCTTGCGTGTGTGTGTTTGTGCATGTATGTGTGTCTTTAATACATAAACACAAACTGTTCTGTCTGCAGAATTTTACTTGTATGTATAGAAGCCCAGAGTTGACCATTTGTCATTTGATAACCAATGTTGTGCTGTTCCATGGGGAAGACTGTTTTTCCTCCTCTCGGCATTCCTCAATTGCTTGTAGTTTTTCATGTAGAGGGTTGAAGTCCCATGACCTTTCCCTCTTCCATGTGATTGTGTCTATTGATGTTATGTTAACATCTATATTGGTGGGACTTTCTACCTGATATTTATAGAAGACAGTTCACAGCAACTTTCAGGAGTATCAGATGCAAACTGTTAGAGAAAGTCACGTTGACCAAGTAGAATTTTTTAAAGTAATCAATATTCCTAACAATCAAAAAATTGGGAATTAAGGAGATAGGGTAGATTAATAAAAATTTAAGGGTGTGTGAGGAAACCAAATGAAATAACACCATTTTATATGCTATTTATAGCTTTTATTCAGTTAGCCCCACATTAGTTAATAATGCTGCTTCTAGAAGACATGAATTATTAAAAGAAATCTCAGAGACAGGCATGCATTCATGCATGTTATTGGTTAATAATGTCCACAAGTCACCCAGAACAACAGAGGCCACTGACATGGTTTTCGTTTGTCCACCATAACTTGATAATAAGTCCCTATTACTAAAGACACTATACACTGTGGTTGAAGAACAGAGAGAGATGAATCTTGAATTAACCTGGACATTCTTCCTTGTTTTTAAGTCTCTCTCTTTTTTTTATTGGATATTTTATTTATTTACATTTCAAATGTTATCCCCTTTCCTGGTTTCACCTCTGGAAACCCCCTATCCCATCCTCCCTCCCCCTGCTTCTATGAGAGTGTTCTCCCACCCACCCACTCATTCCCACCTCCCCACCCTGGTATTCCCTTACACTGGGGCATCAAGCCTTCCCAAAACCAAGGGCCTCTCCTCCCATTGATGCTCATCAAGGTCATCCTCTGTTACATATGTGGCTAAAGCCATGGGTCCCTCCATGTGTACTCTTTGGTTGGTAATTTAGTCCCTGGAAGCTCTGGGGGTTCTGGCTGGTTGACAAATTGTTGTTCTTCTTATGGGTTGCAAACCTATTCAATTCTCTCAGGCTTTTCTTTAATTCCTCCATTGGAGACCCCATGCTCAATCCAATGGTTGGCTGCAAGCATCTGCCTCTGTATTGTAAAGGATCCGGCAAAACTTTTCAGATGACAGCTATATAAAGGTTCTGTCAACAAGCACTTCTTGGCATCTGGAATGATATCTGGGTTTGGTGTGTGTATATGGCATGCATGTATATGGGGAAGAATCTGGATGGCCTTTTCTTCAGTCTGTGCTCCACGCTTTGTCACTGTATTTCCTCCCTTGAGTATTTTGTTCCCCCTTCTAAGAAAGACTGAATCATCCTTACACTCTTCCTTCTTATTCACTGAATAGTGTCACAGGGTACAGGCTGCTCAGGGAGAAAATAAACCAGTGGTTTTATCCAGCTGTGGACTGGACACTGTAAGTTATCAAACTGACCTATTAAGTAAAATGTTCCTACTGGTTCAATAATTGCAAGACTATTTATAAGGATAATTACTTCCCACTGTGCACTCCTGTCCTGCACAGTGGGAAAGTTTGTGATCCAAGTCTGACAAATTAATAAAAGACTCTCTTCTATATGCATGCTGCTGGAGCCATGACTCCCCCATGTGTACTCTTTGGTTGGGGTTTCAGTCCCTGGGAGCTCTGAGGGTTCTGGTTAGTTCATATTGTTGTTCCTCCGAAGGGGAATGGGAGGAGAGGCCCTTGGCCCTGTGAAGGTTCTATGCCCCAGGGTAGGGGAATGCCAGGGCCAGTAAGCAGGAGGGGGTGGGATGGTGAGCAGGGGGATGGGGGAACAGGGGATTGTTCTAATTTTTGGTTTTTATTTTATTTTATTTATTTTCTTATTTTATATTCTTTTTCTCTTTTGTTTTTTGTTTGTTTGTTTGCTTTTTTGTTTTGTTTTTGGAGGGGAACCTGGGAAAGGAGATATTGTAAATAAAAAAAAACATCTAATTTAAAAAAATGAAGAAACAATTAAAAGACTCTCTTGTTTCACTACCTGAGGTCAGCAGTTCTTAGAGTTCTCCTGGGGATCTGAAGGTGACCTAGACATAACAGTTGTTCTTGGTTTGTTTGTTTGTTTGTTTTGTTCTACAGGGTGTAGAATGGATATTGTCTTAATTTTTATACTGCTTGTATATTTCTGTTGTGACCAATGCATATAGCATTAGATCATTGATGGTGTCTTTTGATATGAGTTTCTGCACTAACACACATCAACTCTTCATGCTGAATGAGCAGGTGGATCTGTTTTTCTCTTACCCTTACTTGGCTAATTTTCAGTTTAGATACTCCAAGCTCAGATTAGAGTCTCTGGCCTTCCAGTGAGTGCTCTGAGTAAGTTTGTAGAGATGGTATATATTTCAGGACCAATGACATGAGAAACAGACAGGTGCTCAGGAGCTGGGCTTGAGACCATGATGGTTTGGGTTTCAAAGGCATACATAGTTGTACGGTCTGACCTGAAGAATGGAGAAGCACCTCAGGCAAGTGTTTAAGATAGCAGTGTTTGGAGTGATTGCAGAAGCTGAGGTGACTGGTGGAGCTGATAGTGTCTCTTTAAGGATGTCGACAATCGTGAATCTGAGTGTAAGTTCAGCTGGTTGTAGTATCGATCAGCAGGCTGTCAGGGTGACTTCCGATCCAACCAAGTTAGGAGGCCAGCAAGCAGCAAATGCCTATGGAACAAGCATATGTCCCACTGAGGGCCATAGTGAGATCAGAGTAAGGAATTAAAATAATTGAGAGAGGTGTGTGCCTCAGCTCCTCAGACAAGGATAATGAAGGTAAGGATCCTAATCGCAGAGGAAGAAGGCCTTCCAGTAGGATCTGTAATCTAATATCTTAACAGTGTTCACTTACATGGAAATCAGAAGTTTTATATTCTACTTATGCCATGCTTATATTTTCTTTTACTTAGAGCCACTAACAACATATTTATATGTAATATACCTAAGTATCTGCCTCTACTGTTCATGCTATTCAAATCCGGTATACAAATCATTCTGTGGATACACTTCTTTCAGTGACACCAATGACAGTACCAGACTTGCAGCATTACATGTTTTACACTAGGCAAGATGTAACAAGTGGTGTTGCTCATCAGTCTGGGTGGTATACAAAATTACTTATGTTGAGGGCCTATCTGAACGTCCCAAGTACTTAGATACAAGTGTTTCCCATTACACCTAAGCGGACTACAGGTGTCATTGTGTTAGTCTTCTGCCTTTCCTCCTTTATATTGCATATCCACGACTGCGTACAGTCTACTCAGTTCTTACAGAGCATCCAGATTTACAAACACCTTGCATCACAACTCATGGACATTCGAGCATATAAACGTGTTTGTTAGTTGCTCTGCTGTTTTTTGTTTGTTTGTTTGTTTGTTTGTTTGTTTTAATAGTGGTTCCAAACTCTTATCATTCTGTGTATAAAGAAGGGAAGCACATAATGAGATTAAGCAGATATGTGGTGTATGTGTAGATGGGAAATGCTGGACCTAAAATTATAGTACTCTGGAGGTTTAAGGGATCTGTAATGTAGAGGCAGCATGTAACTGTTAGCATATTATCTTACGCCTCCATATAACTTATCATTATATATTCTGACAAAGAGGATAATGTTTTCAGTTTACACATAAGAAAATAGGAAAACATGTTAAAGCACATAGAATTTAATGTATTGTTCTAACAGTGTTTTATAAACTCTATAAATAAGGAGTTCTTGTCTGAGTAAACACAATTCCTAACATCTTAAAGAGTTCCTTTCCTGGTATTTAGAGACATCCTACTGATGTTGATTTTGTGAATAAAGTTATTATTAAGGGAACAGGTCTAGAAGGCCACTATATTTTATATTTTTAGTCTTGTTCTCATAACCTGAGATCACAGGTGTTCTGTAAATGCTTTAGAACAGAAAAATGCATCTTTGTGTACACATATGAGTGGGAGATAGGATAGAGAAAAAAAGAGAAAATAGAATGTTTTCTATTATAAAAATGATAATGAGCAAAAAATTAACTAATTTCCATACAAATAGAATATGAGTAAGTCCATGGCACCTAAGAAAGATTTCCTTGTAAATCCTTGCTGTTCTCTCAGGCAATGCACATGTAGTAAGCTCAGGCATTTTCATATTCCAGAAATTCAAGATGCAATATGCCATTCTGCTTATGCACTAACATGATTTACAATATTCTTGAAATAGCTGAGATTCATAGGAATAATTATATTTTAGATCTTTTGATTAATAAAAAACTTAGTCATATGTAAAAGGTAAAAATAGAAAATTAATTTGTTAAAAATCAAATCATCTCAGACATCACTTGAAGTGTCAAGTAGCCATTAGTGAATTTCTGTAAGATCATTCTGAGTTTTGACTTTAGAACTTAATGTAACATACTAAATACATTTCTATTAAAATTACTGGGCAAAGATGTGCCTTTACCATAGCTGAGAAAAGTATATTATAAATGTCAATTATGTGAGGAAACTCGATTGGTACAAATTCAAATGTGAGTATTTGAGCAGAATCATCCACCACTGATAGAAAAATCATAAAGATTAAAAAAACACTGATCTAGTTGCTCTAAGGAATTATGAAAAAATGCATACAATTTCAAGACAAAAGTACTCATAACACATTTTACTCCTCATTCTCAAAGCAACAAAACCAAAAAATACCCAAAGCAATTTCTTTTAAATTTGAACTTGTTGGTTAAAATGCCTCAAAATAAGATGATAATGAAGAGAATAGGAGAAAATATATGCATATGAACACTCAAATATGTACATATAAGTATATATAAGGAATGAAAATACCCATTTGTCATTGTCTGGTTGGACTAAGTTTCTTTATAATTAGTTTTATATTTCTTGAATTTTCTACATGGTGGCCAAATCTACATCATCTCAGTCTCTTTGTCTCTCCAAATTTCTTCATTCCCTTTCCAATAAGTGTAAAGATTAAAAATTATTGTTTTATATATGCATATGTATGTACACATATCATATATGTATATTTCCATATATATACACATATCCTACTAAGTTCACTAGTTTTGCTTATATGTGCATGTATGTAGACTTGCAGTGAATAGAACGAACTATGGGGGAAGTTGTTCACAAAGGCAAAGGATTCTATCTCAGTAAGCAGCCACCGGCATCATGTCATCTGACATCTGATGGTGGGGCTCTGTGGAATTTCCTCTATCCCTATGGCATGCATACAAGCTTTGTTAGTAAGTCTGTGAAGCACATTTCTGCAATAAAACTTGAATAATGATAATGACATTTTTAACATGGTCAGTCCATTACTTCGTTAAGTTTTCAAAATTTAAAATCATTAACATATGAAATAGGAATTATTATAAAGCTTGGACCCTATCAATTAAAATACTATTTCTATTTCAAAAAATAAAGCCTTCAAAGCCACACACCTCAGAAAAGAACAAGTAAGAAAAGTGATCTTTCTCCAGACAAGAGCATATGAATTGGTTGTACAGAGCCAAACGGTCAGCATATAAAATATACACACAGGTGATACAGAGTGAACCCAGCAGTGTGTACTTAGAAACACATATCTCTATACGTATACACATATGAATGCAATAACATTTAACGGAAGAATAGGCATGAATTTGAGGGAAAGCAGGAAAAGTAATATGAAAGAGTTTGAAGGGAAAATAGGGAAAGGAAAATCGTTATAATTATATTAGAATTTCAAAAAATTAAATAGAAAATAAATAAACCCTTTGAAGGCTTTGGTTAAGAAACTGAACATAATTTCCATGTTAGAGTTCTCCAATGGCTTATAGCTAGTTACTTGCAGTACCACAAATTCATTTCTTCTCAGGATCTAGATAGGCATGATACTTGTGTCTACTGTGAATGTAAGTTTGTGTGGAGAGAGAGAGAGAGAGAGAGAGGGAGAGAGAGAGAGAGAGAGAGATTATATCCAGGTAGACTCATATAAATCTTATATCGGTATTGGAAAATCCAAGTTTCATGGCTTAGGTTTCTGCGGGGTTTTTTTGTTTTGTTTTTTTTTGTTTTGTTTTTGTTTTTGTTTTTGTTGTTTTGTTTTGTTTTGTTTGGTTGTTCGAGACAGAGTTTCTCTGTATAGCCCTAGCTGTCCTGGAACTCACTCTTTAGACCAGGCTGGCCTTGAACTTAGAAATCTGCCTGCCTCTGCCTCCCAAGTGCTGGGATTAAAGGCATGCACCAACACTGCCTGGCCACTTCAAATTTTATGAATAATTAAAAGTGGGATATTGCTTTAATGGGACCAAACCTTGGGTAATAAACTAAATAAATGCTAACCACTCTTTAGCATTATGTTTGTTATTTAAATATTTCACAAATGATGAGATTTTCATCAAAGGGCCATGTGCATACCCTGTCAATCAAAAATCAGTCCTTTCCTACATCAAAGTTGGCTGTACGAGTAGTAACGGGAAGAAATGACAGGTTTAAGTGTAAGGAGTTTTAAAGATCATACCATAGCCCACCGTAGAGAGGCCCAGGTGTTTCATTCTGTTTTTCACAAGTTCAGCAAGCTCCTGTCTTTCCGACCTCCGGTAGAGGTTCAGTCGTTGCTGAGTTATTTTCTCTGCAGTTTTACCGGAGTGCTTTGGCCCTTTTCGGCTTAGCCTTCTGGCCCACTGCATGCTCTTCCTCCGCAGCAAGGGATGGTCTGACTGGTCACTAGAGGTTGAGTTGCGGTGAATGCTGCGGTGGTGCCCTGGGTCTTTGACGTCTTTGGTGTCTTCCCACTCTTCCACACTGATGGAGATTTGAGACTTTAAGGGAAACGAATATTGACAATTACATATTTTAGGAATAGTCATTGCCTAGAATTTAAATAACTTGTTTGCATGATCTTGGTATAATTGCTTATCAACATGTGAGAGTTTCCACAGGAAAAACAAAATAAAGGCATCCCATTCTATCGTCTTTTACTAATCAACTTGCAGAACATTTTCTGGAGCTTATTCTTTTTAATTGTTAAAACATGTGGACCTTCCCAGTGTTAGTCTTCTTTTTTGTGTGATATATATATACATATATATGTATATATAAACACACATATATATGTTATACATACACATTATATATATAATTGTTAGAACACAGATATTATAAACAAATACCATGATATTTTATAACTTTGTTTTCATACTGTCCATGAAATCTATGTGTTAAATCTGCTACAATTCTTTCAGATGTAACATAAATACTATAAAATCTGTCTTGGGGTAACTTCATTTGAAGATTTTTAAATCAATGCTCTTTCTATATATGATTGGAAATAACCTTTTTGCAAAATGTGAATTTCTCTGACTTCTCATATGTACTTAGACTAAACTTAAATCAGTTTTAAGTCATGCATCTATCATTCATAATATAAAACATTTTGATTAAAATTTGTTTCATAGCATCAACATAATGCCTACTTTTCCAGGAATAACTTGAAAGATAACTACTAAAGAGATTACAGGCTCCTTTCCTTAGAATGATAAGCCATGAAGAAGCTCACCGAATCTCTTCTTAGTTACTCTTTTTTTTAAAAGTGGATTCACAGTTTTACAGTAAAAGACTCTCTTTGTCTCACCTCTGTCAGTTTTTATTCAAGGCAGTCACATGAAGTCAAAGTCTATGCATAGAGATCCCTCATGTATCCAAACATACAAACTTAAGTAAAGAGCTTCCTCAATGCTTAGTGTTCTTATAGACCCATAAATTTGCCACAGAGTTTCCCCTCCAGAGCTGACAGCTTGCTTGAACTTCAGATGTCAAAGATACACACAGGTGGTTCTCAAGGTAATAGCAATTAAGTCACCAATTCAGGGTCAAGAAGTAGATTCAACATATCGTCTAAATGTGATATTGATTATAAGGCTTAGGGAGTGCCTTACCCACAACTCTAGCAACCTGCTAAAAAATAATCACACAGCAAAGTTCAGCAAGACATCAATAATTCCTTCACGTTTCTCTTATGGAACAGTACTTATTAGGATAACATGAGAATAATTCACTTACTCTTCATATCTCCTGGTGAAAAGTTCATTGAAGAAATGTAGAAACCAGATATTATTTCTCAGAACTTAAGTTGGAAGCATTAGAAAATTTAAGTCCTGGATACCTTTACAAATCTTAGCTTATTTATTCTCATCTTGCTAATATTGCAACTAAAGTCCTCTTCTGTGAATGTAGTTTATGAACTATTAGAAAATATCTATCACCAATAAGGACTATCTAAACATATTCAGTATTATATATGCATATACACATGTATATATATATATGTATGTGTGTGTGTGTGTCTTGTCTATCTCTATCTACCTATCTATCTATCTATCTATCTATCTATCTATCTATCTATCTATCTATCTATGAATGAAATATGTCCTGCAGGAGCATTTCTTTCTGAAGAAATCATTCAAGGAGCTAAGTATATCTTACAGTTTAGTTCCTGGAATCACGTCCTGATAAATATGCAAGGGACAGGGGAAAGATTTGATGCTATTACAAGATGACCTAAAACTCTATTTGTCTTTGTGAATGCTTTTTCTTAGTCTTATGTCTCAGCTAGTGCAAAATACATGCATCTAAATTATGGATCAAATTATTATTTAGGGTTGTTCTGAAATCTCTTATGATGTGAATATCATGATTTCACATATATATTCATTTACAATTCAAGTAATTTTTCTAGTAAGTCTATACAGCAAGCAAAAATTTTATAAATGTCACTCTACCCAGAAGAAGAAAAAATGAGAAGTATTTAAAGATTTGTTTTAAAAACCAATTGAAAACTTAGAGAATTCTTAGCACAAAGTTTTATTTTGCAAACCTTTCTTTCTCCTTTGAACATCATACATGAGAAGCTTAGTTGTTATTTTTATAGCAAGATGAACAAATTAGAGTGGTGTTTCAGGTTTTTCCTATCTCTATATGAAAAATAAATGTATAACATTTTGAATAAAATGATAATGTTAATATTCATCCTCCAGCCCTCATAAATATTTAAGAAATTTACACAGCATTCTGCCATACACAGAAAGCATTGCCATCTCTAACTTTGACCTAAAGTAGTGACAATAAAACTACACAAGAAATAAAGTTTAATCACATTGTAAATAAAATTGCTGATATGTACCTGTTATTAAATTGCAAGTCTACTGTGTGTATAATGGAAAGATGTCTACTTATGAAATAATTTCCTACAATTTCTTCATTAGATGCTGGTCATACTGTTCTGCTTTGAATAAAGCATCTCCAAGCAGGAATTACCATGAAGCACAGAAAATGTAATGGCGGCTTCACCTTTTGGGCTTTTCCTGAACTACTGGTTTGAGGGTTAGAATAGTAAAGGGTTAAAAGCAGGCATTGTGGCGTCATCCTGGATTGGGATTAGATTCCCACTAGACTTTTAAACAGCTGCCTTTCTTGGTTATGAAATCTAAATTATCTGACTATTTCAATTTTCCATCCTGAAAAAGTAAATTGTATAATTGTCTATCATTTTTGTTCATCAATTACTTTCTGACTAAATCACAGAGAACAAGTTATGGTGTTTAATCCAGAAAAAGTTCAATTTATACTAAGTAACAGGACTTGTGCCCTTGCATGAGACAGCAGTACAAATGGGAAATTAAAACAAGAGTAAAGACCCTGTAGCTTATGAATGTATTGAATTTGAAGAGAAGAAAGATATTTATAATATAATGTATATTTTGTTTGTGTCAATTATTGCGCCCATCTCTAGTAATTAGAGAACTCCTTTTTTATTTTTATTATCAAGTGTCTAATAAAAGTACAGTAATAATACCAGAAAAGTATTACTAGCTTGTGTATGTGTGTGTGAGTGTGTGTGTGTGAGTGTATGTGTGTGTGAGTGTGTGTGGGTGTGTATGTGTGTGTATGTGTGTGTGAGTGTGTATGTGTGTGTGTATGTGTGTATGTATGTGTGTCTGCAGTAATTGTGAATGTGCATGTGGAGACCAGAGTAAGATGTTGGATGCCTCCTCCCTGAATTTCATGTGTGTGTGTTTGTGTGTGTGTGTGTGTATGTATGTGTGTGTGTGAGTGTGTGTGTGTGTGTGTTTGTGTGTGTGTGAGTGTGTGTGCAGTAATTGTGCGTGAGCATGTGGAGACCAGAGTAAGATGTTGGATGCCTCCTCCCTGAGTTTCACTCAGAACCTAAAGCTCACGTGTGTAAACTGTCTTTCTGGACAGTGAACGCCAGGCCCCTTATGTATCTGTCACCTGACGATGGGATCGTTGGCAACAGAAGGCAAGAAACAGTATCTTCACATGAGCTTTAGGGCTGCAAACTCAGGATGTCATGCTTGCTCATCAGATGTTCTAATTTCTTGAGCATCTCCCCACATCACCCCAAATATACTTTATATGAAGTGGATTTAGTAATGTATTCATATGTATAAATGTAAGTAAACTTAAAAGAAGAAATAAAAATTTGATATGTGCATTAAAATAAGTTGTCAAAACTATAGTCTTATCATTTTAAAAAAAAACATTATTTTCAAGATTCATAAAACTTGCTGTGATTAGGAAAAGTGCTAAACGTCTATCTTTACAGAAAAATAACTTACATATTTAAAATGAGAAATAAATTCCGCCTAAAATGGCTTGATTATTTCATTGTTTAAAAGGATTCTGAGGTGAAAGGAGTTAGAACACAGGAGTACAAAGGGTTAAAATGGAAAAATAGAGCAGAAGGAATTGAAATGGGAAGAAGTGGAGGGCAGAGTAGAGGAGGGAGTAGTAGTGGGAGAGATAAATAATGCTAATCATTTGAGAATGTCCTAAGGAAACCTATCTGTAAAATATATGTATATAGAGGAAAAAGAAAAATATTACAATCTGCAAAGGGAAAATGATCTAGTAAGATAGGAAGGTAGACCCATTAAATAACATCTGACTTTTCCTTAGAGACTCTAAAACCTGGAAGGACTTGACTGGATGTTCTACAGGCTCTTCTAAGGGCACACAGGTAGCATCTCAGACTACCATATCCAGCAAAACTGACAATCACAATAGATGGAGAAAGACATTCCAAAATAAAAACCAAATTTAAGCTGTATCTAGCTAAAAACCCAGCTCTACAGAAGGTACTAGGAGGAAAATGTAAATGTCACAAGGTTAGCCACAAACAAGAAAAAACAAGGAATAAATGATCTCAGACATGTAAATCAAAAGAGGGATTAAAAATACCCACATCAAAACTAAAAAAATAACAGGAACAACCCACAAACCACAAGAAACTCAAGAAGAAGGAAGACCAAAAGGTGGACATTTCATTCCTT
>NW_022196891.1:37827305-37828608 GCF_008632895.1 Mastomys coucha | reverse complement strand
GGATTGCAAATTCGACCATCAATAGGAGGAGAGGACCTCGGCCCTGTGAAGGTTCTGTGCCCCAGTGTGGGGGAATGCCAGGGTCAGAAAGTGGGAGAGGGTGAGGTGGCAGGCATGGGGAGGGGGGAGGCAACAGGGATTTGTTCTTGTTATTTTTGTTTGTTTTTTGGAGGGGAAACTGGGAAAGGAGAAATTTATATGTAAATAAAGAAAATGTCTAATAAAAAAAAACAGGAATCAACAAAAACTGCTCATTGATCGCTAACAACTATTCTATTGCGTTTCAATTACCCAATAGAAAGACAGAGACTAAGAGACTGAATTAGAAAACAGTATCCCTGAACACATTTGAACATCAAAGACAGATCACCTAAGGGTGAAAAAAGATATCCTAGAAAATGGAACCAAGAAGCATGATAATGTAGCCATTTTGATATCTGAAAAATAGACAAAAACCAAATCTAGTTAGAAGTTCTAGGGAAAGATGACACTACATACTCATCAAAGGAAAACTATCCTCACTAAGATGATATTGCAATTTTAAACGTAAAAGCACCAATGTTTATAAAAGAAACAATACCACAGGTAAACCACGTATTCACAGACACACACACACACACACACACACACACACACACACACACACACAAATGAAGCATAAGATCGAAATTAGCATCCCTTTACCATATCAAGATGTTTAGCAATTGAGAAACTTTTAGGGACTTATATAAATTTGTGGCTCAAGATAGATTTTTAATTGGAGACTCATGAGTTGGCCCACAAGGCTTCACTTTAAAATGAAAATGGCAAATAAGTAGAGAGCTAACTATGCCCTTGTCATCTGTTCTCTGCTGGAGAGAATGATAGTGTCCTCAGTGCCTTGCTGATGTGAAGGATCACTCATCCTAGATCCCTTGGCTTTTATAGCCTAAGAACAAATGAATAAAATGTATGAATAGCACTATCATCATTAAATGAGATGAAGAATATAATATTGTCGTTTTTTATTTTCTAAGAGGACAAACCAGTAACAATATGTACTTGAAAATCAGTATCGGCTTGGCAAAATTCATAGGAACATCTTAACACCAGATGTCTTGGGTAATAAGGCTCATTTGCACATTTTAGAGACGAGTATGCTACTGTCTCTGGCCAACCAACAATTTACACTTTGTATAGTTTGAAAATGGAAAGTGATACTTTCTTGCTTCCGAGGTATTTAAAATAAAACTGATGTCACATATAAGTCTTCCTATATTAAATAAGATTCATTGTTATATAATTTCTTTTTTTTTTTTTTTTT
>NW_022196891.1:37811788-37826872 GCF_008632895.1 Mastomys coucha | reverse complement strand
CTCCGCAACTCCTCCCGTGGGTATTTGATTCCCCCTTTTAAGAAGGAATGAAATGTCTACCTTTTGTTATATAATTTCTTACCAGAGCCCATACACTGTTAAAAGTTACCAAGCCACACATTTCAGATCTCCAAAATGCTCAAGGATTGAATATGTCAAAGCATTCAAAAGAATTTCATTTAGACTTTCTGCTGTCTCAGATCCCTTTTGATAATGCTTGAAATCCTACTTGTGTTCTCCTTTCTCCCCAAATTCTCACTAAAATAAAAAAACCTGATACATTTCTAGTATCCTTAGTCTGAAAATCACAACATCTAAGTCACCTCTGAAGTTAAGCATTTCCGCATTACATTATCTCCTGTTCAAATTTTATCTACAACTATTTAAAAAATAAAATAAAAACATGCTATATACCTCTCATTTTACTAGCAGCTTGCAATGTCTGAACAAATATTTATATAAGTAATGAAGATGAACACTTAGTCAAGTAACTAAAACAGTGATATAGATAATACAAATAAATTGTAAATAGGTGGAGTTTGAGTAGGAACAGGTGGGATAGAAAGATGACTCCATGTTCCAGAGAAACTTAGGACTAAATTAGGGAAGAACGTATGGAATTCTTTTGGAAAGCACATTAAATTCAATAAATAAAGATGGTTTATCTATTTATTAGTATTTTCCCAAGGGTTTTAATCAAGTTTTATCTCTCCCCAACTTCTCCTATATCTTCCCATTCTCCCTATCTACCCAGTTTTATATTGTTTTTCTCTGTCTCTCTTTTAAATAAGTAAATTAAAAACCATTGTATCAAGCCTGGCAGCAGTGGCACATGCCTTTAATCCCAGCACTTGGGAGGCAGAGGCAGGTGGATTTCTGAGTTTGAGGCCAGCCTGGTCTACAGAGTGAGTTCTAGCCAGGGATATACAGAGAAACTCTGTCTCGAAAAACAAAACAACAAAAAACAAGAAAACCAAATAAACAAAACAAAACACTATATCTTTAGGAGCAGTAAGTAGAAAGAAATGAAACCAAGTAAGAGATATTTCTCATATTAAAGAATGGATATAAGGAAATGGATGGAGGATATTACCAAACATTTTTACTAGAAAGTTTTTGTATTTTGTTCGTGTTATTAATAGAATTGACTTATACATAGGTACCAAGGACAAGTAGCATTAAAAGAAGGTCACCAGTTTAATACGATATCACTGCCTGTGGGAGATTTTTATTTTGTTTTTAAAATTGTTTTCTTAATTTAGATTCCAGTCGTTGCCCCTGCCTCTCAGTCTCCCTCCCACAGTTCTTCATCCCATTCCTTCTCCCTCTTGCCTCCTAAATGATGCTGATTTTAATTGGGTAATTTGGTTTTTAACATGTTAACTTCTTGAGTTCTTTACATATTTTGGATATTGGCCCTCTATCAGATAGAGAGTTAGTGAAGATTTTTTTCCCCAATCTGTAGCTCACCAAATTGTCCTATTGATGGTGTATTTTGCCTTACAGAAGCTTTTCAGTTTTGTGAGGTCCCATATATCAATTTTTGTTCTTAGAGCCTGGGCCACTGGAGTTCTGTTCTGGAAATTTCCCCCTGTGCCAATGAGTTTGAGGTTCTCACTTTCTCTTCTATTCAATTCAGTTTATCTGGTTTTATTTTGAGGTCCTTCATCCTCTTGGACTTCAGGTTTCTTCAAGGTGATATATATGCATCTATATTCATTCTTCTATATACACATCACCAGTTAGACCAGCACCATTTATTGAAGATGTTTTATGTTTTCAAGTGCATGTTCCTTGTCTTCTTTGTCATAAGTGTGTGGGGGTACTTTGTCTTCAATTCTATTCCATTGATTGACCTGTCTCTATAGCAATATCATATGGTCTTTATCACTATTGTTTTGTGGTACCGATTGAGGGAAGGGATTGTGATTTCCCCTAAAAGATATTTAAATGTTGAGAATTGTTTTGACTATCCTGGATTTTTTGTCTTTCCATATGAAATTAAGAATTGCACTTTCCATGTCTGTGAAGAATTGTGTTGGAATTTTGATGTGGATTGCATTGAATCTATAGATTGTTTTTGGTAAAATGGCCATTTTCACTATAATAATCATAACAACACATTTCTCCATTTCTGAGGTCTTCTTCGATTTCTTTCTTCATAGATTTGAAGTTCTTTTCATACAGATCTTTTACTTGCTTGGTAAGAATTACACCAAGATACTTTATACTATTTGTGAGTATTATGAAGGGGATTGTTTTCTAATTACTTTCTCAGTCTGTTTATCATTTGTATAAAGGAATGCTACTGGTTTGTTTGAGTTAATATTATATCCTGCCACTTAGCTGAAGTTGTTTATCAGTCATGGGAGTTGCGCAGTGGAATTTTGTGGATTACTACGTACACTATTATATCATGTGCAAATAGTGATGCCTTGACTTCTTCTATTCAATTTGTATCCACCTGATCTTTATTTGTTGTCTAATTGCTCTAGCTCAAACTTCAAGCACTATATTGAATAGATAAGGAGTGAGTTGCCAGCCTTGTCTTGTCCCTGACTTTCCTGGGATTGCTTCAAGTTTCTCTCCATTTAATTTGATATTGGTTGTTGGTTTGCTGTATATTGTTTTTATTATGTTTAGGTGTGGGCCTTAAATTCTGATATTTCCAAGACTTTTAACTTGAAGCCTTGATGGATTGTGTCAAAGACTTTTTCAGCATCTAATGAGATGATCATGTGATTTTTTTCTTTAAGTTTGTTTATATGGTGGATTACATTCATGGACTTTCTTATATTGAACCATCTCTGCATTCTTAAGATAAAGCTTACTTCATCATGGTGAATGATGGTTTTGATGTGTCCTTTGATATGGTTTGTGAGAATTTTATTGAATATTTTTGCACTGATATTCATAAGTGAAATTTGCCTGAAGTTCTCTTTCTTTTTTGGGTCTTAGTGTGGTTTAGGTATCACAGTAATTGTGGCTGTGATCTGTATGAGAAGAACATCACATCTCTCAAGAATGAAATCGAAGAAGACCTCAGAAAATAGAGAGATCTTACATGCTCATGGATTAGTAGAATTAACATAGTAAAAAAGGCCATCTACCAAAAGGAATCTACAGATTCAACAAGATCCCCATCAAAATCCCAACACAATTCTTGAAAGACATAGAAAGAGCAATTCTAAAGTTTATTTGGAAAAATAAAAAATCCACAATAGTGAAAATAATTCTTATTAAAAGAACTTCTGGGGGACTCACCATCCCTGACTTCCATATACTACAATGTAATAGTGATAAAAACTTCATGGTATTGGTACAGGGACAGGCAGGTTTATCAATGGAATATAATTGAAGACCCAGAAATACAATCACACACTTAAAGACACTTGATTTTTGACAAAGAAGCCAAAAATATACAATGGAGAAAAGAAAGCATGTTCAATAAATGGTGCTGGTCTAAAGGTAGTCTGTATGTAGAAAAAAGAAAATAGATTCATATTTATAACCTTGCACAAAGCTTAAGTCCAGGTGGAACAAGGACCTCAATATAAAACCAGATACACTGAAACTCATAGAAGAGAAAGTGAGAAAGAGCCTCGAACTCATTGGCACAGAGGAAATTTCCTAAACAGAACTCCAATGGCTTAGGCTCTAAGAACAAAAATTGATAAATGGCACCTCGTGAAACTGGAAAGGTTCTATAAGGCAAACAACATAGTCAATAGGACAAATTGGCAGCTTACAGATGGGGAACAAATCTTTACTAACCCCACATCTGATAGAGGGCTAATATCAAAAAATATATAAAGAACTCAAGAAGCTAACCACCAAAAAACCAAGCAACTCAATAAAAAAATCCAGTATAGTACTACAGAGAGTATTCATAACAGAGGGATCTTGAATGGCTGAGAAGCACCTAAAGAAATGTTCAAAAGTCCTTAGTGATCAGAGAAATGCAAATCAAATTGACCCTGAGATTCCACCTGACACCAATCAGAATGTCAGCACATGTTGGTAAGGATGTAGAAAAAGAACACTCCTCCATTGCTGATAGGATTGCAAACTGGTACAACCATGTTGGAAATCAATTTGGAGGGCCCTCAGAGAATTGGAAATAGATCTACTAGAAGACCCAGCTTTATCACTCTTGTGCATATACTCAAAAGAGGCCCCACCATGCCACCGGGACATGTGTTTCACTATTTTCATAGCAGCCAGACAGATTCTTAAGTTCAAATAAGCCCCAAAGAAAGTGAAGAATGGCTTTATGAAAGTGAAGAATGGAAATGAGTATGATAGAGAATCAATAGAGCTGAAAAATGGCAGATAAATACACTTAAAAGGTAATAAAAAGATTCAAGAACAAACTTCTATAAGATATTGAACAAAAAGAAAATTGTAGATGAACTCAGCCTCACAGAGTATATGAATCTAAGTTTTCATTTGTTACATTTATATATATGTTGTATGTGTATATATGTACAAGAATGATGAGTGTATATGATTACTTTGGAGATTCATGTTGTTATAATTCACATGACTTATACAGTTGCTTATATTGCATATATTTATAAATATCCAAAATAAATACTCTTAGATACATACATATCTTTATTTTTCATATTTTGCTTATGAACAAAAATTTATAAAATCCACAAAAATAATAAGATTGCTAATCCCAGACAATCAAATACTTTACATTATTAAACTCAACATCTGTGGCATTTTTCAAATACACGGATATTGACTTTATATATTATGCATCATAGATTTAATTATATCAATCTGAGTATCCTCTAAAGTGGTAGTGTCTACTCAAACATGATGCTGAAATAAAGAAGTAGCATCTATGATGCTGCATACACTTGGTCACAGCATTATACTCAACCAACCCTGAACAAGCGACACATTTCCTTATCTTAACCTACGAAGTAGTAGTATGCTCCCTATTTCTTTCATATCCATCATAATCCAAGTTCACACACAGCTACTTAAAAGGTAGTGAAAATCTAAATTCAGGGTCATTGCAGAATAAGGAGATGAATAATTGATGCCTAGCCACAAGGACAGAAGCATTGTCAGAGAATAACTATGTTGCAAACAAACTCAACACACAGAAATAAATCTGACTGGAAATACTAGGCAGCTAATATGAACTAATGATTCTTCATCATGACAGTAGAACAACAGTGTGATTGATCTAGTGTTAGTAGTAAAAGAAAATGGGATTTATCTAGAAGCCTTGTGTAACCCAAGCAAAAGAAAAGGATCTCACAATTTCAAATTCACAATGAAGAATGTTAATGTACAAATGGGCCCAGATTCTCACCTCAGCTTTCTGACAAATCTATTGCTTACCAGTGCATTCTCAGCCTGACTGAATACATACAGCATCTCTCAGTAGATGTGTTGTTCTGTTTGGTGATAAGATAAATAGGATCCTATAGGATCCTGGCCGGGATGATCATGCCTATGTTCTTCATATAAAGAAATTGAAAAGCTTACTTCAAATTAAAAAAAAAAGACTTCCAACAATATAGAGGTAATTTTTCTCAGTTAATGTGCAGGAAAAGATGAAGTTTTCTAAAACATTTATGTGGTTTGAACCATTTCTTATGTAGATTCCCAAAGTAAATGCTGTGCTCAAAACAGATTGTGAGAGAAGGGAATAGCTACTTACAACAATAGAGTCAAGTAATAAGATATAGACAGTCTAGTGTTCGAGTTAGTTAATTTGATACTCAGCTCTGACAGATCCTAAAGTTTGAATCTTGGTCAAGGTACCTTGTCACAAATCTCAGTAATAATACTGCTTTTGTGTATGCAGTTATTTCATTAGCACTATATGCCAAGGTTTACTCATGTATTCTTTTTGTTTGTTTGTTTACTTTTGCTTTATCAGATATTTTCTTTATTTACATTTCAAATGATATCCCCTTTCCTGGTTTTCCCTACAAAAAAACAAACAAAAAACCCCCAAAAACCTATTTCCTCCCTCCTCCTCCTGTTCACCCACCCACCCTCTCCTATATCCTGGCCCTGGCATTCCCCTGCACTGGAGCATAGAGCCTTCACAGGACCAAAGGTCTCTTTATATTAAATAAGGCAAATTTTAATAAAGAGTAACATTGTGCTAGCATGAATGAAAAAGTGGAGAAATTTGGCTGCAAAAGTGTCTCAGCCATAAAGATCAATTGTTGCCCTTGGAGAGGATTGAGTCCTAATATCCACTTGGTGGCTCGCAACCATCTCTAACCCCAATTGTACGGATTTGGCACCCTCTTCTGACCTCTACATACATACATGCAGGCAAAACTCTTATGCACATAAAATAAACAAATATGAAAGACAAAAGAACAAAAGAAAGAAAGAAAGGGAGAGAGAGAGAGACAGAGAGAAAGAGAGAGAGGGAGAAAGAAAGAGAAAGGGGAAACTGGAAATTGTTAGTCAAAGATACAAATGACTACATGTCAAATGAATAGATTCTGGATATGTGATATTAGGCACTGTGAATGAAGCTAACATTAATGTATTGTGTACTTAAAATGCTCAGAAAGAGATTGAGGAGACACAGCCTTAGTTCATTATTATATATCTCAGCAAGTACAACATCTCCTGAAGTTTATCTTCCTTAAGTCTTGCTTTTTAGTCTCCATCCACAGATACCTTTAAGACAAGATCAGAGTTCTCCAGACACAAGTGAAGATCTGTATAAACTTTAGCATTTGAAAAAAATTACCAGTTTTTAAGACTCTAAAAAGCTGTAACATTTTAAAACATCCTCTATTATAAATGTTAATAATACAAAATAATAAAATATTAATATAATTTAGAATTAATTCTTATGTCAAGCTTTACATAGAATAATTTTTTGATTAATATATGTTTTCATTCTTAATGTCTTTCTAAAGCTTCAGCTTGTATCTTAAGTGTCACCTCTTAGGACTGACTTTTTGAACAGATGCCTGGAAATTGCACACCACAGTCTTGTCAGTACAGAGTAAGAATTTAAGAAATCACACAAAAGAAGTATGTGACTACTGTGAAGTATGGTCATTAGTTTCTTGGTGTTAACTATAGCATTTATGGAACTAATTTACTGAAATTCTGAATGCATAAAGGGATTAGCAAATGCAGTCCGAGGACAGAATGTAACATTATTTTGCAATCTTCTCTGTGAAAATAAAAGAACACTAGCATGAACTTTTCAGCATGAAATTCTAAATGTAGTCTTTCATGGACGTGTTCTTTGATAGGTCTGAATTTGAATATTAAAGCACTGAGGAATGAGACAAACAGAAGTTACTTACTTGAGATGCTATTTCTCGAGACTGACACAAAGGAGGAAAAAAGAAATACATAAAATGCAGTTTAGACAATGACTAGACCATACATACATGAAACAGTGACATGGACAAAATATGACATATATCCACATTACACTTATAATGCAATAATGTGTTTACTTTTTGTAAGGCTTTTGATCCAAGTCAGGTAAAGAATAAGATATGATTTTTTTTATGTCTACCAAATATTCTGTTTTTGCAGGTTGGATAAGTATAATAGATACCAAAATATATGATCAAAAATAACTGAATCACTTCATAAAAAAGAATGTTTTAAGTAATCACTTACATTATATACTAATTATTGGTAATGATGTGTACAATAGCAGTCTCAACTGACATTCAGGAAAGTTATGGTTAAATATAATCTGTGTAAATACTGAAGACATCAACTGGTATTTATTTTATTAATATAATTTTATTGTTGATAAAGGTGTTATTTTACTAAAGTCACAAATTTTCTTACTTAAAAATTTCTTCTATATGAATGTTTTCTTCTATATTCTTCTCATGAGTAATTTATCCTAAGGGAATCTCTCTGACAGTTTCCTGTTCTCGTTCTCTTCTGTTATTTCCTATGCATTTGCTTGGTGCTTTGAACACACTGATCAGGTCTACACCATGGGAAAGACAATGGAAGCTTTTAGAACCACGGCAGAAGACTTCCTGTGATCTGGGCAAGATCATAACAACCCCTTTAATTCTAAAAATGAAATGAGACTTCTGTTTCCTGAAATCTGGAACCTTTCCTAGGTCTTAGAGAAAACTGCCATTTAATCTGAACAACTTACTTGAACTTCCGAAAAATTTTTTAAACCAACTAACACTGGTGAATAACGATAATAGGTTTCAATTCCTTAGACTGATTTATCTTTGACTTGTGTTTACTTGAGAGAATTAATTCCTTTTTCATATATAACCCATTGTCTTAACTCAGTTCCTTCATTGTAAAGTTGTTCTGGCTAACTGTAAAACTATAATTGATTGTGGATCTCTTATCCACCAGTCATATTCACATAATGCCTTAGGGAAGAATGAGAAGAAATATTCTCATTTAAAAAATAAGTGTCCAGAAAAAGAAACTTCAATTTACATGATGGACTTGTGTTACTTCATGTATTAGGCTTTTCATGTTGGAAGAGAATATTCAATTTGGTTATAGTAGGTAGTATATGCTACATACACAATAATATTATTTTGGGGCAGTAAACTGTTGGTGAAATGTTTAATATACTCTATCTTTTTGTCTCATTTTATCTACAGAACTCAACTATATATCATTAAATAAAATGTGACAAATAATAAATCACGTTAAAAAAATTAGGAAAACAGGCTCTGTCAGCTTTAATTGGTTTCCTTTTATCCTGACAATGACATCCTGTTAAAAACATATACATAAACTGAAGGCACAGGGGGATTTTACTTGTAAAGGATAGAATTAGCTAAAATGTAATTAAGTACTCTTTAAGAACAACAGAGATATTCAGCTATTCTTTCTATATTTTGACATGTTATTCAGTATACAACAAAATATTTTTCAATAGTACAAAATTATTAGCATGAGTATGAGTGTCCTGACCAAAGAAAACAACTGCTACATTTAAATTCATAAAACTTATATAATGATAGACTACAAAAAACATCTATAGAAATTCACTCTGTAATTACCATAATCAATTGAGAAATATTTGTATTACAATAAATGTTTATGTTCTACTTTTTCTGGGGGGGGGGAGATGGTTTGAGACAGGGTTTCTCTGTATAGCCTTGGCTGTCTTGGAACTCACTCTGTAGACTAGGCTGGCCTCGAACTCAGAAATCCTCCTGCCTCTGCCTCCCAAGTGCTGGGATTAAAGGCATGTGCCACCACCACCCGGCTATGTTCCACTTTTTAAACATATGTGAAATTGTAAGCCTGAGGGCAGTGGTATTTAGAGATAGGAGCACTGAATAGTGATTAGGTTATGAAAGTTCTAGGGATCCCAGAATGCCTTGTTTCTTCTGTCCTAAGAAGATAGATACCAAGAGTCACAAGCGGGCACTCCCTAGATGACAAACCTAGCACTGTCTGCATTTGAGGCTTACCAGTCCTTACAAATGTCAGAAGCAACTTCTCATTGCAAAAATCTGTTTCAATATTTATTATGTATACGAGTATATTTGTATGCATGTGTGTGTGTTTGCATGTATGTGCATGTGCGTGTTTGTGTTCGTGTGTATGTGTGTGTGTGTGAGTTTGTGTATACAGGATTATATGACCCTCCTTCTGAAACAGCAGTATGAACTCTTTACTACTGAATCGTTTTTCTAGGCATTAACATTTTCATTTTTATAAGTCATTGAATGTATGATAAGCTACAATAGAAACACTAGCAAGCTAAGAGAATGTTAAATTATTTACATATAAAAGTGTCTTGTTTTAATATTTTACTGTATAATCAAATAATATTTGCATCTAATCTAAAAATTTTAACCATATTTACCAAACTACTTTATATATTGGACTTTCTTGTATGCATCTCTAGTCAGCCACTGATGATTATTTCTTATTTGTAAGTTCTTTTTCTGAACTGAACCTAAGAGTCTGTGTTCAAACAAAAATCTTACATTTAGCCGAGAGATGGTGGCAGAGATATTTTCAGTGTCTCAGAAACAACAATGAAGTCACCCACAACATCTCAGGAAACATGACTAAGATCCAGAGAGGCACAACACCCATCTATGTAAAAGTGTAATAACTGAACAAGAAGATAAGTCTGTATCCCATTACCTGTATTCTGACAATAAAATTATTCTGCATGAACCATTTATTTTTGATTTTTATCATGAATCTTTTTGGATACCTAAAATAAATATCATTGATCGGAGTCCTATGCCAGGGATGATTTTGCCCAAGAGGAAAAAAAAAAACAACTAGCAAAATGTCTTTGTGATTTGCCATAACTTTGGGAAATTTGAAAGAAAATATTTCAAGGATATCAACCAAAATTTATATTAAGAAATATTATATAGAAATATATATTTAGGGTAGTATATTTATCTAAAAACTTTACCTCATAACATATTCTATTTTAAAGAAGTGGATTTTCCTAACTGTATAGAAATTACCTGCAACCATAGAGGTGATAAAATTAAAACACAGATATACATCTCAGTTGCAGGTGGTCATCAAAATTCTTTCTTCTATATTAATAGGTTCTAATTCCCAATAAAATTACTGTTTTTTTCCTAGAAAATCAAGCAAAAAGTCTGTTCCTAGACTTTTCTTATAGCTTTACGTACATTTTCATAGTAGAGACAGAGAAACATGCATTTTAATGCTTAATGAGATTTCCTGTTTTGCTTTCTTCCAAATGCTAATATGGGCAGTCAAGGAATACATTAGAAACATAGGTGGTTCAGGAAAAAAAATTGTTTTTATCTCAGAATCTCAGGGTGACTTAAATTGTTCTGATTCTTTAAAATATTCTAGAAGTGACTAATCTTGGATCTAGGAAAAAAGATTGGAACCAATATTCACAATGCTGAAAAGCCTTCTATCTAACAATACTTCGTGAAACAGTTGAGATTTTAGCTACTGAAAACGTACTCTAGGCATTCATATAAAACTCCTTTTCACGTTCAATTGTATTTGTGTGAAATCAGTGTCCATGCTTGTGAATGACTTTATTCATCATAGTAAACACCATAGTTAAATAGGCTTTCATAGTTCCAAACCTCAGATGTCGTTAGTTTCTGAGATTCCGTTCTGTAGATCCCAATCGGAACATCTCCAGTAGAAGAACACAACTTCTGATAGAGTCTAGCATATGTTCTGATCCACAAGTCATCTTCAGTGATTTTCATCTATAATGCATAGGGATGAATCACACATCAATGCTCAAGAATAAAAACCCCAGTGGTCATTTTTTCTCTTCTTAAAAGCCCTGTCAATATGTATTTTGAAATCTCAAAGTAGCATTTCATAAAACCTTATTCCCTTATTAGGTTTACTTATTTACTCCATCTCAGCTTAACCTGAGAGCTCATCCAAACCCAGGAAATGTTAAGTATTCAATCTGGACCAGCACAGCATTTTATTGATCCAGTGGAAATAGGCAAAACAAGACTGGTAGAGATCTGGTAGATACAGTAAACTTTGGAAACCTTCAAGATGGTATAATAGCACAACAGACACTGATATTTAGGGAATAGAGTATATAAAGCAAAAAAGAAAACAATAGTAAGGTACAGAAATAAGTCTCGTAATAAAAGTCCTATCCACTTGCCCCAGTGTTCCTACATGTGCAGAAGCAAATTTGGTGTAGAAAGAGCACAGGGTTCTAGGCAGGAAGCCAAGGTTCTTCTTCCACACAGGTTCTTTTACATCTGAACCATTAGCAATCTACTGTAGTCTACATATCACACTCTTCTATAAAACAGCATGTTAGAATCACATGCAATACTACAGGTTGAGTCTCTCTGAAATCTAAAAGGGCTGGAGTGGAGGATTCCTTGATTCCAGAGTATTAAGACAATCTGAACAATGTAATAGGATCCCATTTCAGAAAGATATAGGGTTCAATGCCAGAATGTCCTGGCTGAAGGACAGTGCAGCCTCCATGTCTTGGACATGTCATTGTCAAAGCTGATAGCTAAAACAACATCAACAATAAGGACCTTCATGTGGTTTTGTGTAGAATGGTCTTTGTAACAATATTAATTGTAATGCTTGAGCCACGAAGAAAATATGTAATATTTCTAAGGACCAATAGCCTAATGATAGAAAAAAATCTTAGACACACATGAGGAAATAAATTTGGTTATAAACAAGTCACCAAAAGCACATAGTAGATGCTCTGATCAAACCTTCTATCAGAATTCTCTCCTCTCCCAGACATGATTAACTTACAGAACAAAGAAACCCCGATCCTGGTATGGTGTCCAGTCCCAAAAGAAGTCTGGTGATAGAAATCATATAATCTTTCACAAATGACTGCAATATAAGCAAAATATGTATACATCATATATGTGAGATACATAGAAGACTGGGGGGTTTGAAGACATAAATATTTCTGGGAAACTATTTCTATCCTCTCAGTAAGCCTTGATAAAATGAGATTAAAAGATGATTCCACACTTAAAATAACCATTTATAGCTAAACCAATTATAAAGTAATATATGAAGTACATGCTAATTAGAGATAGTATGCATACGGAGATTGGCATACAAGGCATGACGTTAACATTTTATATGGTTTAAAACAAAAACAAATATCTTTGATTGAAATAAAAGGTCAAAGTAATAACTTAAAATAAATGCTTTAAAATATTTCAAACACTCTTTCTCCTAAGATTAAGCTGCTAAATGGTAAAATAAAACCTATTTTTATACTTCCTTTATTATTTTTTATTACATATATTATTTCCCAAACTATTCCATTTTAAAATAGACAGTCCTTTTATAAAGGAATCATTATATTATTTTAAAGTAACAATGTGTATCACTTAACAATAGAAAACTAAACTATAACATTAGCAAGCTTGTAGAGATCCCTCATCAAATGTCATAACTAGAAGCACGAGTCCCAGGTGTCTAATTCCAGCACTAACAAATGAAGGAAATCATTCCCAACAATTCAGAGATCACTATAACACACCAAAAGTCCTGAAAGATATAAATTATTTTCTAAAATTTGTTAACTCTGAAGTCCTCCTGTTAAGTGTTTTTCAAACAAATAGTAAAATAAAGTTATAAGTTGTAGCTAGAATATTTTTAGGTTTATTAAACTAGAAATCAATCTAACCCAGCGAATAACTTTGCTGTACTATAGGGAGTTTTGCTCAGGTATACATATACTCCTATAGACAAATCCAGTATATAGTGGACTAAAACAGTAGTATAATGCTCTCTCATATAATTCTGATCTAAAATGCGAAATTTATTATTTATTTATTATGTTTCAGTGTATGTGTATGTATGCATGTGTGCCACAGAGTACCTGTGGAAGTCAGAGGACAGCTATGGTAAGTTGTAACACATGTGTCTCTGAGATAGAACTCAGGACTTAAGGCTTAACCACAAGCTCGCTATCAGCTGCATCATCTTGTATGCTATAATTCAAAACTTTCAAATTCTAATGGGGACTTTCTGCATTAGCTTCAACAAATCACTAACTTCAGTGTCTCTTGATAATGCAAAGCAAAAGTCAACCCAAAGAAGGCTTAAAACAGGTCTTCACTTCTTTTTATTTTTTGATAGATTTAATTTTATTTACAACTAATTATTATTGAAATGTAAAAGCTAATTTCAGGTTTTACAGGAGTTTTTTTTTAAATTATTATTAGACATTTTCCTTATTTACATTTCAAATGTTCTCCTTTTTCCTGCCTTCCTCTCTGAAAAAACCCTATTCCCTCCTGCCTTCTCCTGCTCACCAGCCCACCCTCTCCTGCTTCCTGGCCCTGGCATTCCCTTACAATTGTATCACATGAAAATAAGACTGTAGGGTTAGAATAGTAGTTAAGTACTTCTTTATAATCCATACAAACTCTCAGCTTCAACTGCTGCTCTTCAAACATACTTAAAAAAAAAAAAAAGAAATAAAACAAAGACAAAAAACAAAATAACAAAAATAAAAGGAAAGAAAAAAAGAAGCTGGGTTGCAATTTTATTTTCAAGAAATGAGTATATTCATATTTGGGGAGCTTAGGTACTGGCCAGCCTCCAGCATTACCTAGATAAATTATCTGGAAACTTTAATAAAAAGCTTTAATACCAGTCATTGCTCATTGCTCACTATAGTACCTTTCCCAATAAGCAGGTCACTCCCGAGGACAGGGAGAGTCAGCTCAGAGGCTAGCAGAAAATCTCCAGATATCTTGGGATTAGTTTAGTCAAGCAGAAAGTTGTAGAAGAGTGCAACAAATATACAATCAAAGGCAGTATAGACAATAAAATATCATGGTGCTTAATTTGACGCTAATGCTATGAAATAAAACTCTATAAATATATTTTCCCTTTAAATGGAAATGTTCAGTGGCTGTCTGACTAATCAGAGAGCAGGTAATGTAATTATGATGCAGCCCCAGGCAGAAACAAGCAAACAAAAGCAGACCCTGCTATATTTGTGTGAAATATATGTATTTTTGGATTGCTTTCTATTAGCGTACAGTGCAGAAACAGCAATGGAACCTTGGTATTTAGGGGCTAAGTAAATGGCTCTGAGTTATAAATATTTCTTCTATTTATATAAATTAAGCAAAAATTATGAAATGCTTAAATATCTTTAGTTTAGAGTCCTGACACATTGCTATCTGCTTAAAATCTAAAAAGAAAAAAAGAAGATAAGCAATGCTAACTTTAATTATTTTGTTATTTTTCTCTAAAAAAAAAATCAAGTAGTTCAAGGGGATACTTAGAATAATAAGAAAATACATAAATAAATTTCAGATGAAATTGATACCCAGGAATATTTGAAATAATTTCCATATACTCTTTTATTTTATTACTGTTATTGTTACTATTGTGAGGAAGGAGAGAGAGGGAGAGGGAGAGGGAGAGGGAGAGAGAGACAGACAGACAGATAGACAGACAGACAGAGAGACAGAGAGAGACAGAGAGAGCTCACAAATTCACAGTGACCTGTGTAAAACAGGTCAACTTTTAGGCGTTAGCTTCCGTTTCCATTCTCAGTTCTAAGAAAGTAATTCACATTTTCAAGCTTGTGTAGTGTATAGTTTATGTCCCACC
>NW_022196891.1:37805800-37811778 GCF_008632895.1 Mastomys coucha | reverse complement strand
CCCCCCCCCGTTTTCGGTTCTGAACATTTGACATCAGACCAAATTTTAAAATATATTTTTGAATAAAATATTTGACATCAGCATGTATGTGATTAAATACATGGAGTATATTGAACTGTTTCAAATCAACTATTAAGGTAAGAGTTTGAAACATCACTAACACATATATTTACTTAAAATCTAGATGAAATATAAAATAATAATTTCAAAGAGAGAGAGATGCGTGCGTACCTGATAGAGAAGTGTGTCTAACATACTGATGCTGAACACTCTTCCGGCAGCAAAGGGCAGTCGGAACATAAAGGCCAGGTTAGAGCCGCGCTCTCTCTCCTTCTGTGCGGAATCAGAGGAAGAAGCTGTGAGCATCTATATTTTATGCACTGCGATGTGGGCAAATTTTCTCAGAAAATATTAACAAATATATTCATATTCAAATCTTAACAATAAATGTTCCCCATCTTTGTTTAAAATTGATTTCAGTAGATGCTCTTGTAAGTGTATGTACGCATGTGTGCTTAAAAATAAAAATTTAAATATCTCTTTAATTTTTATTAACAACTTTTCCAAATCTGTGTTGGGACATTTCATAATTCCGAACATTAACTTTTTTCACGTGTAATCAGTTATTCTTACTCTAGTAGATGCCATAATAAAACAATAAAAGTAGTTGAGTTAAACCTGAACAGTTGCTAAAGTTACATAGCATACTACGCTACTAAGATTTGCCTTTAAATACCATCTTATATGAGAAAAACGTTATGCATGTAAGAGCCTAGGCTGGTCTGGAATGGTCATGTTGCCCCAGATCGATGTGTTCTGGTCCAAAATGCCAAGGTTATTCCTTTGCAGGGTCAAGTTCGGAGAAAGTAATTTCATCTTATCGTAGAGGCAGAGTTCTCATGAAAGGGATCAGTGCCCTAAGAGCCAAAGCCCTTCAACCACATGCCAGCTTTGAACTAAAATGTGTGCCTTCCATTGCTCTTCTCGTCACAAGTAAGCACCGTAACCTGACACTCCCAAAGCTCGCCAGTCTACAATGGACATGGCACCTTGGCCACATTTCAAAGAAGCAATGCCGTGATAGCTGCTCAGATAAAGTGGATATTTATATCACACGCACCCCATCATTTTAGTTTACTTCTCAATCTCTCTCAGCTTCTCTCAGACACACACATATTTATAGAGCCGCTCCTTTACATTTTCAAAAGAAAGCTCATGTGTATGGAAATAAAGCATGCATATCACAATGCACGGTAGGTTCTTTAAATGTAATTCTATCGCTATTTGGATGCTGTGCCACAGGCTTGGAAAGTTTCAGTTTGAGACCATTATATTTTACAGGAGCCCTTGCTTCAAACCAAACTAAAGCTCTACTGTTTTCTTATTAAGATGTGGAAATGAAGCCGGGCAGTGGTGGTGCACACCTTTAATCCTGGCACTGGGGAGGCAGAGGCAGGCAGGTTTCTGAGTTCAAGGCCAGCCTGGTCCACAGAGTGAGTTCCAGGACAGCCAGGGCTCTACAGAGAAACACTGTCTTGAAAAACCAAAAAAAAAAAAAGAAAAAAAAAAAAAGATGTGGAAATGAAGAGAGCAAATGTTTTACGGATTCACAATTGAAGGAGGCATCTTAAGAAGAAAGTTAACCTTGACCTTACTGGACACTAGCTTCAGAAAACATTATTTCTTCTCTGAGAGCTTTATTAAGACAGACTGAAACAGCTATGCAAATAAGAAATCTAGTTCTTGAGGAATCTGAAAGCTTCGTTTTAATGAAGTAAATTTCAGGGATCTTAAATAAAGGAGACCTTACTTTCCTTTTTTTTTTAGAATGAGTGAGAGGATGTTCTGTATGGCCATGGCCACAAAACAAATAGAAGGACGTCCACAACAAAACCTGCTATAACCACTATGGGAATCAATATTTTGGTTTTTCTTAAATTTAAAATATAATTCCATTGAGGTGCTGCTAGGCCATGATTCTAAGTAAACATACCACAGTGATATTTGTACCTCCATTTTTGTAGCTTTGCTGTTCATGGTGAAAACAAACATTTTGGAAAGTTCTTCAGAAGGTATGTGGATAAAGGACACAATTCCATCCCAGATTTCTTCCTATGTTCTTCCTTTCATGAAATAATTGAACTTGAAATATTAACTTCTTCATGTGGGATTTCTAATGAAGGTCCCCATGCTTTTATATCCAACCTTAAATCCATTCATGAGTTTTAACCTGAATACTTCTTTGTAAATTTGAACTCAGAATACCTACCTAACTAGTAAATCCTAACCAAAGAGGCCAAATTCATTAAAGATTGTCGTGACTCTCTCCAATACGTGCATATCTACTGAATTTCCAGACTCTATCCTGAGTACAGTTACTTTATTTCATCTGCTAAAGTCTACTGCTATAAAATGCAAACCTAACATTTTCTAACTACAAATCTTTGCGACCCCAAGACAGGCTCTCTGCTAATTAATGGCAACTCAGTTTCTGTTTATAATTTGAGTCCATTTACCCTGTAATTAGATTTTTCTAGACATGCCTGGAGAATAGAAAACCAAAAACTCTGTGATTAAGAAAAATATTTATTTACAGAATCAGAAATGTTTTAATCTTTGGAATGTATTCAAAATCCAACTGAAATCTTTCATAAGTTTAGTGGACCAGTGTGTATATCCTTCCACACATCATGATTTCTTCACACAGGTTTAACCTGCTGATGTATTTTCCCAATAGAGTTAATTTTTTCTAAACCCAAGGAATCTCACCTACCTTTTAAAAAAAAAGTAATACCTATAAGTACCAAGTTTCACATGATTCTCCAGGTCAATCATATCATTTAAAGCACTTCTCCAAATTTTACTATTGGTTGATATTTCCATTTGTTAAAAATGACATACATCGTGGCATGGTTTGGTGAGTGACAGAAATACATAACAAGCTCTGAGCCACGTGATTCTCCTTAGTCATTGTGTGATCTCAAAGATTTTACTCACTGTCTCTTCATATATTTCATTCCATTTCTCATTGTGATTGCAATAAATAAAATATCTATACATATTATATATAGTAACCACTTAGAATATATTATATTCTATCATCAAACTTTTAATGTTAGATTATTTATAGGCTTAAAGAATTACATATTTTTCCCTTAATGTGCCTCCTCATCATTTTACGTCACTGGTTTGGTTGTCATTGAAGCAAAACTATTACTTTGCCACAGAGGCCTGATACTTTAGAACAGGTCCCCCCCATCAATTACTCCTGAATATGATCTTCAATTACTTGAATTACACACTTGAGATCTATAACCCCTTACTTCTTTCTAGAAAGTTGTTTATTGATTATATGTCTCTATTACACTCTGTGTCCCATGGGAGTACAGACCATGCATTTCCTACCTGCTATTTACAAACGTCAAAAACAGCATGTGGTCTGCAGATGTGCAATGAAAATTCATTGGAGCACATACATTGTTCAATTTTTAGTAACTGTGTTTATCAAAAACTTATTGAAGATACTAAGACTTTTAACATTCATATGCTATAAGCAAGAAATTATAAAAAAGAAAAGGAGGGACACTCCATAGCTCTCTTGTCTCACTGGAGTTACTTAATGGAAGTCTGAAGATATGAAGGAGTGTCCTGTTCATTTCTATTTTGCAACTTAAGTTTCCTTTAGTATTGTTTGTTTTTGCATTGTGCAAAGGGCGTTTTTATTTGCTCAGATGGGGGCCAGATGTAAATACTACTTTTATTCACTCACATGGAGTGATGAGATGAAAGCTACACCCAAGCTCTTAGACTACATGGCTCAGACTGAGGTCATGACATTTCCTTCTCGGTTCTAACTATCCCTAGGCCTAGAGGTATCTTGCCTCCATACAATCTAATCTTACAAGCTGACTGATTTAATCTGGTGTATCACCTCTCAGCTTCTCAATGATTTGCTCTACTTGGTTTCATAGTAACTTTGACAATATGTTCCCCATTCTCTCAGCAGTTCTGTGCTTACCTCTGTCTAGCTTGTTCTTTCTCCAACTTATTTCTGTAAAAACTATCCACATATGCATACCCTTCTTCTCCCTGTGCTGTTCTTTTTTTTTTTTGAAAGATTTATTTATTACTATATGTAAGTACACTGTAGCTGTCTTCAGACACACCAGAAGAGGGCATCTGATCTCATTATGGATGGTTGTGAGCCACCATGTGGTTGCTGGGATTTGAACTCACACCTTCAGAAGAGCAGTCACTGCTCTTAACTGCTGAGCTGTGAGGCAGTGAGCAGTTCTGACAGCCAGAATCCAGGAGAACAGACACCTCAGAACCCCGGAGACCCTCTGAGCATTTGCTCAGAAGGGACGGTAGGTGTTCGGTGATGCTCCTGACACCAATGGGTCAGATTTCAGCCCAGACCCCTCACAGCTGCCCCTGCAGGAGATGTGTGCTCTATCAGGCAGACACTGCCTCAAACTCCCAGCATTCTAGCTGGACCTTGCACACAGTCATCTGACCACAAGGCAGGCATGCCACGCCCCATACAGTAAAAGGGGTGGTTTGCCCCCTCCTCATTCTCTTACTCTCCTACTCTTCTCTCTAACTCTTACTTCCTATTGCCCTCTTGCTCTCTCTCTCCTCTCTCTCCTCTTTGTTCTCTTCTCTGCCTTTCTCCCTCTCCTTCTTTTTTCTTTCTCTCTCCTTCCTCTCCTTTCTTTCTCTCTACTTAACCAGCATATCCTTCCAACAATAAAATAACTCATTCATACATTGCCTCCTTTTTAATTATGGTGCCATGCAGCAAACAGGCCAGCCCCAGAGGAGAGAGAGAGACCTGGGCCTCAGCACCAGGCCCCAGACACCAGGGAGAGAGAAAGAACCTCAGTCAGGCAGGTGGGGCCACCAGCCCAGGCTCCCTGTTTTTGGGACAACACTGAGCCATCTCTCCAGCCCCCTGTGCTGCTCTTAAGTAGATGCTCTTTGCCTTCTGTTCTCATGAGAGTTGGACATATCCTATCTCTGACTAATTCTGTCAGATCTTTCTTTAATTTATCACTTTGTTCCTCAATTAGAGGTTACTTTCATGTGGGGAGCCGTGAAGCTGGAGAGGCATTCGCCATGGCGGGATGGCAGTTACTTCCGCTGTTAACTCCTAGTGGACAACTGTTTGCGCATGTGCATGGAGAACTGTTTGCGCATGTGCTTGGAGTGAAAAGGACACCATGTCACGGCCCATCCCGGGGTGTTACGTAGGGTAATGAGCAGACAGCCAATCATGGGCAGACACGCCACGCTGTGGGCAGACACACCGCACTGTGGTGTATATAAGCAGTGCGGATTTTGGGTTCGACCCTTTTTCCCTATGGATGGAGACAATAAAACGTTGCTGCAGAAGGAACCTAGTGTGTCCGCGTGTCTTCTTCCTGGAGAGACAACTGCGCGGGCTACAGCTGGTGCCGAGAAACCCGGGACGCTGGGAGAGCCTTACAACAACTGGTAGGTTTCAGAACTGCAGGACAGAGTGAGCTCTGAGAGGCATGCTGCTTGATTTTAATTCCTCCAACCCTTCCTCAAGGTTAGAAAGCGCAGCCAAAGCCACAGTAATCGGTAATCGTGCTATTGGCGCTTGTTATACATTCTTGCCTGGAGGATGAGAAATTCCGTGCCTCTGTAGCGTCGGGACAGAGGGCACTTGAGGAGTTACAAGATAGCATGTCAGAAACAGAGGGGAGAGTGGGGGCTAGCCAGAATAAAAGGGAGAGAAAATATGAGAGAGTGGAGGCTACCCAGGAGAAAAGGGAGAGAAAGAAGAGAAAAAAGGATATACCTAAGAGTATAGGCCCTTCCGCTGGACCTGTGGAAGTGAGAGATAAGGGAAAGTATGCCCTGGGATAGAAAAGTAGAGAAAGAGATGGAGCTTCGAGACAGAAGCTCCTCGAGCCTGATAGCTCTGAGGAATTGAGCCCCTCCGAAGAGGA
>NW_022196891.1:37804227-37804971 GCF_008632895.1 Mastomys coucha | reverse complement strand
AGTGTGTTTGTCAAAAGCCTTTAATCCCAGTACCTGCGAGGCAGAGCAGGGCGGGGGTGGCGCACGCCTTTAATCCCCACCTTGGGAGGCAGAGGCAGGCAGATTTCTGAGTTCAAGGCCATCCTGGGCTACAGAGTGAGTTCCAGGACAGCCAGGGTTATACAGAGAAATCCCTGTCTGTGGCACCTAAACAATGGAGAATCTTGATATTGGATATTAAGGATTGCTTTTTTTCCATCCCTCTGTGCCTCCAGGATAGACAAAGGTTTGCATTCACCCTGCCCGCTGCCTTGCCTCAAGGTCAAGGCATCATAGAGCGAGCCCACTGTATGCTCAAATCATATTTAATAAAACAAGAAGGGGGTATTGAGGAGCCTTTGCCCTCAGTGCCAAGAGTAACTATCTCTATAGTACTCTTTACTCTTAATTTTTAAAATTTGGATGATGACGGGCATACAGCTGCCAATCATCATTGCTCAGAACCTGACAGGCCAAAGGAGATGGCAAAATGGAAGGATGTTTTGACCCGTCAATGGAAAGGCCCGGATCCTATTTTAATAAAATCCAGGGAAGCCATTTGTGTTTTTCCACAGGAAGAAGATAACCCGATTTGGGTACCAGAGAGACTAACAAGAAGAATTGAGGCGAAGGAGGAAGGATCACGACCGGCCCTTCAAGACTCAGATCCTGACCTGTCTGCACATGTCCGGATCTGTCGTTTATAGAAGGATTCGGTTCCTGGAT
>NW_022196891.1:37796479-37803899 GCF_008632895.1 Mastomys coucha | reverse complement strand
TGGGGGGGGGGGTAATCCTATGACGGGTAAGGCTGCGGGTTTGATGCGGAATGACCTAAGGTAGGGGCCCTGGAAGAATAAAAGCACTCTCTGTCTTGCTACATTTGGCCTTCCCTTTTAACTAAAACAAAAGGGGGATATTTGGGGAGCTGTGAAGCTGGAGAGGCATTCGCCATGGCGGGATGGCACCTACTTCCGCTGTTAACTCCTAGTGGACAAATGTTTGTGCATGTGCATGGAGAACTGTTTGCGCATGTGCTTGGAGTGAAAAGGATGCCATGTCACGGCCCATCCCGGGGCGTTACGTAGGGTAATGAGCGGACAGCCAATCATAGGCAGACACGCCACGCTGTGGGCAGATACGCCACACTGTGGTGTATAGAAGCAGTGCGGATTTTGGGTTCGACCCTTTTCGGCGAGACGACTGCGCGGGCTACACTTTCAAACATGATTAGTTCCTTCCACAAACTAAACTTACCTTCGTTGTAAGGTAAGTTATTAAAGGTGTGTATTAAAGGTTTGTCTAGATTCAGTCAGATCATTCTGTAATCTAAAATATGTCTACATTCCAGCTGGATCACGTAGACCTAGACAGTCAATGGATGTGATCCCCTGCCAGAGTAGCCATGTTGCTGGATTAAAATTCCTGTACAATATTTTGTGTCTAACTAATTATTTCTACTATTGATTCTGGCATACACAGACATTATAATCCTCCTGAAAATGGAACTATGTTCTATGAACTATCTTTCTTTGGCTTAGCTCTAGATCTCTGAACCTCAATCCTGTTTTTCATGAAAGACCCCTTTGACTGATAAATGCAACTACCATGCATCATCGAAGAAGCTTCTATACAGAAAATGGAGACCATCAGAGTAAATCACAATGTAGAGAACAATGGATCCCACTAATACCAACCTCAACAGATACACGCACATCACAGATCTCACATCTATGGTTCTGGGAACATCTCAAAAGCACTGGGAGAATGATTGTTAGAGATAGAATACCAGAGAATCTGCTGTGAAACTGTCTCTTCTAGAAATAACATTATAAACAAGACCAGAACAATGCCAATATTAATAGGTATGCAGTTGTGGAAGGTAGAACATTATATTGGCTCCCACTCCTAGACAAAAAGCTACAGTTAACTAATAACTGTTAAAAGGAGAAAAATTGCCCTTTAGTTTTTATCAAATACAGAGTGGTCAACTTGAAGCCATACAATTAACCAAAAAATAAATAACAAAATTGGCCTCCATATTTTTTTATGCTATGCATATGTGTATGTATTTATGTAACAATAATAATAAAACTGAAGGGGACTGTTAGTTTCAGAATAGGAGGGGCATGAAATGGATAGAGGGAGGGAGTAAAAAGGATAAGTGATCTAATTGTATTCTCATTAAAACACTAAAAAAAAAAAAACCAAAATATATACTCATAAACATGAGTATACAGCTTACAAGTAGAGTACTTATCTATCCTCTGCAAGGCCTTCAGTTCCATCTCACACTATGCAGAAAGTTTGCTTTCTAAACAGAATTTTGTATCCAAGTCATGCTTTATTAAAAACCTATTTTCTTGATATGCATTTATCTAACCCACTTAAAAGAATTTTATGATACTTAAATCATTGCTAAAAGATTTAAGGTGATTTAATGCATTTGCTTATACTTGTCTTTGGGTAGATTTGTGATCACATAAAAATGCTTTTCTTGGAATAAGAAATTTCCTTCTGGCAGATACTTTGTTTGCTATGTGGCAATCCAATACCATATGGAAAGAGATGACATTTTTTTTTTGGATGTAATAGAACAGTGTGGGAGGCGAAGCAAATCAAGACTCATTGGAACAAATTATTGGCTTCTGTCCCCTCTCTGAAATACGATTCTTTTACATGCCTTCATTTCCTCTCTGACATCTGACAATGAAGTCCCACCTCTAGAAACTTTCCTTAACATTTACCTATACAACATTCTTAAAGTATTTGCCCAAAACATTGAAACTGTAAAAGTCTGCCTGAGTTTTGACATTACCATTTCATTCTGTGAATGGGAAGAGTACATCCCCATTCCAATCCTGCTTTATGGAAAACTCAAATTGATTACCACTGGCTTTAGGAATAGTGTTATTTAGTGTTGTTGACAAAATAGAAGATGGACAAATGGAGAAATGTGGGAGAGAGATAAACAAGAAAGCCTGATTCAAAGTTATTATCTCAATAACTTGAAATCAATTCCTGTGAACACTACTAGAGAGAAACATGGATCAAAGAGACAAGTAGAAATGACACAATGTCTACATTCAGGAAATAATTTTGTGAACAGGTCTGGCTGTGAAATCAATCAGAAACAAATGCATGAGTTTATTAAGTTTTAGGGTAAAAATTGTAGCTTAATTGTGATTTTTCCACATCAAGTTTAAAAAAATAAGTAATTATAAATTAAAGAAATTATAATATATTATTGTATAGTAATTATAAATTAAACAAATACAGTAATTATAGTAACATGACTTGGTAATGTTCTTATAATAAGCGCTTGGTAAGTACTTATAATAAGTAAATAAGTAATTAATTGTTTGTGACAATATAAACAAATATAATTTATCCCTTTACCATAACTAAAATTCTTATTAAATAAAATGTTAGGCTCTTTCACCTTTATTATAGGCCACACCTTTACATGCCATTATTTATTTTTTAGCACCATTTACCAGATAAGAATGTCACAGCTAGAAGTAAATAATTAATAAGTACTGAGAAGTAGTAGAAGTAGTCTCTATTTCCCATGTGACACTTGAAAGCTGTATAATCTTGAAAGACTTATTTAAACCATATCAAGCTTATTGTCCATTTCAGTAAGCAGTGAATACCCATGATTCCTATAAACCCATAGAAGAATATCTTAAGAGTAGAGTAATGTAGTATGTGTTTTGCTATGGAGATAGAAGTGTACACAGAGAACCAAAAACTCTTTAGTGCCACAAAGTTCAGGCAGTATATATGGTGATACTCATCATTGAGGCCAGATATTTTATCTGGCTCTATTCAACTGGCCTTTTACTTGCCCCAAACAACACATAAGTAATCTGTTGTGTATTTGCATTACCAAGTCTGGTGATCAAAACTCTGGCCATGCTTGTAGTCTGACTATCTGCACTTGAGGCAGCTCATCACATATAAAAATGAGCTAAAACACTGATCTTTGTTCCTAACATTTGCAGAATCACGAAGCATCTGTTGATGAGGTATTATCTAACTTCCTGAGTAGACATGTACAGTCTACACGAACTACTGAGTCATAAACCTCCCCTTCTGAGAAATTGTCTACCAGTATAGCATTACCCAAAATTATAGAAACCATGAACACCACACTCAGCTTGGTCCATGAGAGCGAAAACCAAATCTTAACATCTATAGAACATGACTTGGTAAATCATTGATCCATTTAGCATCCTCATCACGTGGTCCTGATTAGGTACCCTCATTGAAACACTCTTATTAAATCAAACTTCCAGTTCTTAGTGTGTTTTGCTCTTTGTATTAATGCGAAGATGCTCTACCACAGCTCAACTGCGGTATCCCCACATCTAGGTAAGCAAGAAACCTTGCTCATTCTCAGGCTGTACCAGTTATATGGTTGCAGCAAGAAATCACCAAAGCATATTATGCTTTTAAGGTATATCATCATAATTCTTTGAATCAAAATGGTCAAACTTTCTTAATATTGGCCTTACCTTTTCCAGTTTTGAAAGTGCAAGAGAGTAACAATCCTTGGCTCTGAATTGCATGAATCTCATATTTGCTGGATGAGTAAGCTCAGTGATAATGCTGAGACTTGAAAACAACCTAAATTAAAGAAAAATTATATCACACTAATAATCCAATATGGCATGTTTTTATAATAACATATTTATGAATGAGTGATTGTTAGCCTTAGGTATAAAACTACATCCAATTACAACAGCAGGCACTGCCACATAAAATGATTTGTAAAATACAAGAAAAATGAAACACTATTTCTCCCAATATTTTAACCAACATGTTATACTGTGAGGAAAAAATAAATTCAACAATTTTCCTTTTATTAGACATTTTATCTCCATAATTATGAAACAGCATGGAAGAGGAACTCATAAAGTTGATTTAAGAAGTTATTAAGGTTACTTTGTGGATGATATTAAAATAAAATATACAGTTATTTGGATTGCTAGAAAAATTCACTGATGCTTGTCTTGTCCCTCTGTGAGTTCTCTAAAGCTATGGTTGCCTAGTATAATAATGTATTTTCTCTAAAGGTCAAGTCTTGGCACAAGGAGCTTCTGAGGTAAGAAAATACTATAATTCAGGTAAGTTTCACCAATGAATTGAAGCCAAGGTTAAGGCATTAATAACGATGTTAAAAATAAACCAAGACTTTTTTGGACTACTTTCTTTTTTATGTCTTTTTTTTTTTAATATACACTCAAAATTTCACAAGTCCACAAACACTCACTTGATTGTTTACCATCATGGAGAAATGCATCATGATGCTACAGCAAATAACTTTACATGTTTCTGTTGTTGCTCTGCTCTAATCTAACCTTCATATATCAAAACCTTGTCTAAAACCAATGTCTTTTAAGGTAAGCTAAGCTAGGACTACTTATAATGCCTTCTAGAAGGATTAGTCCTTATAAAAATACAAGACATAATCGATCTCTGTGAACTCTCAGAACAAAGTCAAGCTTCTGCTGCTCTGCTCTCATTTTTTTATTTTCCTTCCGTACGGTTTTTTTTATTAGATATTTTCTTTATTTACATGTCAAATGATATCTCCTTTCTGGGTTTCCCCTCTGAAAAAAAAAGAAAGAAAAAGAAAAAAGAAAACAAACAAACAAAAACCTCTGTGTCCCCACCTCACCCCACCTCCCACCCCCGCTCACCACCCCAGCCTCTCATGCTTCCTGGCCCTGGCATTCCCCTACACTGGAGCATAGAACCTTCACAGGACCAAGGGCCTCTCCTCCCATTGATGACCAACTTGCCCATCCTCTGCTATACATATGCTGCTGAAGCCATTAGTCCCACCATGTGAACTCTTTGGTTGGTGGTTTAGACCCTGGGAGCTCTGAAGGTACTAGTTAGTTCATACTGTTGTTCCCCCTATGGGGCTGCAAACCATCTCCTTTGCTCTTATTTCATAGTAACTCCAACTCTGTACTCCTGCTTCAGCAGCTGATTGCTTGACAGTGCTTTACAAAAGAAAAGTACTTGTTTAAAATGGGGAACACTATCCCTGAGTTTGGTTTTACATTCCCTGGGGCCTAATATTTCCAGATGCTGATGTAAAGTTGCTAAAATAAAATGTCTCACATCAGCCAGGCAATGGTGGAAAGCTAATACTTGAGCAGCCGGCGGGGACTTTTTCCCAACATAGGACTTTTCATGATGGCTTTTTCTCACCTCTCTTTCCAAGTTCTGTCTTGGCCATTCATGTTAATACTTGAAACTATTCTTCATTACACTCTCCTTCATAGTTATATGGGAAGCCTGTACATCCTCTTCTTTACTTAAAAGGACCTAAGACCTTGATGTCATTCAAGCCTCAGAATGTAGGGAGTATGATGTCTTTATATTAGTTTTGATGACAGACAGATCTGATTTCTTTGTCTAAGTAATATGAAGTGAATGTAAAGTAAATAGTACTAGTCAAGAATGACCTGATTATAATTCCCTTTGATTAGGTTTAACATTAAATAAATAGTAATTTCATTTGTGTAACATGTCACTGTTTTGAATGTTATATAAGAAAGTGCATTCTGAAGATTATAGAGCAGTTTGTGAAACATTTTGCCAAGCAGTAGGCAAGTTTATTTAAGGAATATAAATGTTCCTATTATATTACTATTATTTATTATTATTATTATTATTATTATTATTATTATTATTATTATTATCATTATTATTAGTGTATGTCCAGGGGAGTAATAGAGGGACGGAGGGACAAGAGAAAGGAAGGTAAGGAAGGAGAGAAGGAAGGAGGGTAGGAGGAAGGGAAGGAAGGAGGGAGGGAGGGAGAGAGGAAGGAGGGAAGGGAGCCTGACCCCATGGCAGGCCTGAGTCTGCTGAACCACAATTCTGCTATGTCCTATAGAGGCCTTCGTGCTCTTTCAGCGTTTTTCTTTCCCGAGCCTTTCTGCCTGAGATGCAGTTGGTTTATTGTTAACTTCTCAAAATCGTCAATGCTCGAAATCAAGGGTATTTCTTTATATATCCTCTAGAATCCAGTTAAAATGTGAAATCTTAAATCTTTTGAAGTGAGAATCCTTCCCTAAGGCCCCTGGCAATTGATTTTCATGCTTTCTACTGCCCTATACTCTAGGGGATTTACTTTTATGAAATAATAATATCTGGAAGTCTAGATGTTCCTTTCATGACCCACTACTGTCTACATTCTTATATCTCATTATACTTCCTTAGCCAACTCATCTTTTGTGACATATTTTCTGAGGATTTTTTCTTTTTTTCTTTTAGATGAAGTTCTTTTCATGCACTTGGGATGATGAGTTGGTAGTTGATACAGGAGTTTGCATTTCAGTTTATAGTGAATTCATAATGAGTCTATGCCAAATAATCTTGGGTCTGTTTCAGCATCTTTGTATTTTCATTTCAAATCACAAATTGTAGGTTGTCATATAAACCCCTTTATTGCAAAGGCTCTTTAAAAAATTACAAGATGCTCCTAAAGTGAAAAAAAAAAAAAGGCAGTTGATTTTTGGACTAGCCAACTACCTGAACTCATATCATCTTTTGAATTTCAAAGTCATCAATTTATTGAATAAAATAATATCACTAAAACTATTTAACATGTGATGTCATAATCAATATCAAGTAATATGAATTATTACTTAAGTGAATAAGTACTGTCAAATGTTAAAGTGACTCAATTAACACAAATTCTTGTGACCTCTTTAGGCACTAAATCCTGTACTCTATATTTGAACTTGTTTCTTTTCTCTTTCTGTCTGTACCTCATTTTTGCAAGACTATGTATAAAGCAGTTGGTTTAGTCTGACTCTGTCTTTTCAGTGTCTGCACACTTGCATTGGTCTGTGAAAAAACCCTGCATGAGCTCAGATCCTACAGAACTAGCCTTGTAGTGGCTCTGGCTGCTCTTGGGGGATTTAGCAAATCTACTATTGGTCAAACACTAAAACCATATCCTCTTGATTGGTATTTGATGCTTGGCTGTTGGGAGTTTCCAATTTCTACTGCAAATCAAAGAGCCGGGCGGTGGTAGCCCATGCCTTTAATCCCAACACTTAGAAGGCAGAGGCAGGTGGATTTCTGAGTTTGAGACAAGCCTGGTCTACAGAGTGAGTTCCAGGATAGTCAGGGCTATACAGAGAAACCCTGTCATGAAAAACCAAAAAA
>NW_022196891.1:37794183-37796394 GCF_008632895.1 Mastomys coucha | reverse complement strand
CCACCCTCTTCCCCCTTTTGGGCAATGTTTTACAATGGGTATTTTACTGAAGAAACTAAAACACAGAAAACTAAAACATGTTTACCATATTTCCATAGGTGTCAGAACCTAGCTGATACTTCAAAATTCAGATTCAAAATGCCTTGTCTTATCAATATAATAAAAAGTGGGCATGTGGGAAAGAAACCTGGATGATCAAAGACAATAATATATTATTGAGAGTATTTATCAATGTTGTTGTTTCACATATCAAAAACTCGATTTTTGAAATGTTAGATCCACCACTCAGCTAGCATACACAGTGCCAGGCTTATTGCATTGATCTTGGAATAGAGGGCCGATTTCTAACATCTAATTTAACAAAGTCTTGACAAGAGTCTATTACTATAATTCTCTGGCCTTCAAAAATACAAAGAGGTATAAAAATATTCATGATTTAACCCTCTGCAAGCTATGAAGAGAGTATAGTCTAGTAATTATTTGCTGATGCATATTAGTTAAAATACTGATAAACTGGGGTAATGGACTGCTCCTACATGAAGAGACATCAAGAGACAAGTACATTAATAACTTCTGAGCCAAGTATAGCTTCTAAATAATAGAAATGTACTTCATCTTTTAGAGAAATTTTATTTTCCAATGAAGTATGAATTTTATGTATTTGTACATGGCTTCTTTCTCTAACTCATTAGATGCAATAGAAATATATATATAAGAGGTAAATGTTAAGATTGGGTGGATAATAATTAAAATTGCAGCACCTGATTGTATTTGAGTTGTTTTATTCTTGAAATTTCATTTGCAACAGGATGTATGTACCTTGCCTCTTATAAATAAATGAACTTACATTTATTATTTTAAACTAAGTAATAATGCATTAGCTAAGCCTGCCACCTAGTGAAAAATTTAAAGTAATACTTGTGAAATAAAGTATTATAGGGCCCTTTATATCTATAAAAATGTGTATTCAATCATACTTACTTATGTATTCATTTACTAATATATCTAATTTAGAATCTCATAATTGCTGATACCTAACATCTATTTCTCAGCCTTAGTATTTACTAAACACATTGTGAATGCTAAACAGCTTAGAAATAACTTTATATAATAAGCCTCTTCCCATATGTCAACAATACAATAAGACAATATTGCAATTAATAAATATTATAACTAGATTTGTTTCATCCTTTATTGCTACTTTATTCTTAAAGATTTTATATATTATTTAAATAAATTTAAATAAAATAAAATGATCACATTCTCTTGCTTGGTAATTTGTTGTTTGATTTTTGGGAGTTTCCAACTTTTATTATATATCAAGAGAACTATCTGCATTATCTCCCAAAACCACAGGTGGGAAAATGTCCTCTAGGAATCTCTTCCAATGGCACTTTACTGAAGAAACTGAAGCAGAGGAAAAACATTTTACTGTAATATTTCTGTAGGTGTCAGAATATTGGTATCACTCCAGAATTCAGGTTTAAATAATGCCTCTTCTAGGAACTCTCCTCCATTGTTGGTGGGATTGCAAACTGGTACAACCATTCTGGAAATTAATCTGAAGGTTCCTCAGAAAATTAGAAATCGACCTACTGGAAGACCCAACTATAGCACTCTTGGGAATATAACCAAAAGATGCCCTACCGAGCTAGGCAGTGGTGGCTTACTCCTTTAATCCCCACACTTGGGAGGCAGAGGCAGGCAGATTTCTGAGTTCAAGGCCAGCCTGGTCTACAGAGTGAGTTCCAGGACAGTCAGGGCTATACAGAGAAACCCTGTCTCAAAAAACAAAACAAAAAAACAAAAAAAACAAACAAACAAAAAAGATGCCCTACCATGCCACAGGGCTACTTGTTCTATTATACTCATAGCAGTCTTATTTGTGATAGCCAGAAGCTGGAAATAACCTAGATGTCCCATGACAGAAAAAAATGTGGTTTATTTACACATTTTCTTAGCTATTAAGAATGAGTACATCTTGAGTTTTGGAAGCAAATGGATGGAACTAGAAAATATCATCCTAAGTGTGGTCACTCAGACCCTAAAGGACATGCATGCTGTGTACTCACTAATAAGTAGATATTAGCCAAAATAAAAAGTACAGAATATCCAAGTCCACAGAACTCAAAAAGGTCAACAAGTGCCCAAGTGAAGATGCCTCAGTCCCACTTGGGAGGGAAAAGAAAGCAATACCAAGTGCGGAGGGAG
>NW_022196891.1:37760579-37793962 GCF_008632895.1 Mastomys coucha | reverse complement strand
GGAAAAGTGGAATGGCGGAGGTGAAACTGATCTGGTATTAGGTAAGGGAAAAGGACTGAAGCCCTGAGGGCCAGAAGAAAGAAAGGAAACAGGCAACTTTAGGAGGTAGGAGGTTGGGGGCCTCCAGAATGCACCAGAGACCTGGGAGGTGAGACATTCTCAGGACTCAAAGGGAGGGACCGCAGATGAAATGCCCTACAGTAGAGAGAGGGAACTTATAGAGCCCACCTCAAGAAGGAAGACAGGGCATCCAATGAGGGAGGGGGTCCATACCACAGTCACAACTCTGAGCCATAGTTGTTCCTGTCTGAAAGAATTAGAGGGATGGGAATGGAGAGGAGCCTGAGGAAAAGAAGGTCGAGGAACAGGCCCAAGTGGGATTCAGCTCAAGGGGCAGTCCTAAGACCTGACACTATTACTGAGGTTATGGAGCGCTCACAAAAAGGGACCTAGCCTATGACTGCACTCCAGAAGACCCAACAAGCAGCTGAAAGTGTCAGAGGCAGATGGTTGCACCCAACCAATGGACAGAAGCTGCTGACCCCTGTTGTTGAATTAGAGAAAGACTGAAAGAAGCTGAGGAGGAGGGCAACCCTGTAGGAGGACCATCAGTCTCAATTAATCTGGACCCCCAAGATCTCTCAAACACTGGGCCACCAAACAGCTTAATATAGTATCCTTATATAATTATAATGATAAATTAATTAATTAATATAATTAGAATTTATTTAAATCTGTCTCTGATTATTTTGTGGTCTGGCTCCATTTCGTTACCTGCTTCCAAATTTATCTCAGAGAAGATTATACACACCTGGAAATTTTTTAGCATATTAATAATTTTTATTAAAACATTATTGCTTGAAATAAAGTGTTATACTATAAAAATATATATAAAATATATAAAATATATAAAAAATATATATAAAAGTCAAGATGACCAGAAGTGATTTTTTTTAATAGGGAGTAAAGGTAAAATCTGTAGGCATTTAGACATACTTAGATGATAAAATAAACAGCTTGAAAATCCAAGTGCATTATCACTGACATAAATACAAAATATACCTAACTTTTCATAAGTAATACAAAAAGTCAAGTCTTCCTTAGGAAAAAGAATACTATAGATATAAATTTCTCCATATCTTAAAGTTTTTAATCCTTCTAAAAAATAGAAGACATAAACATCAAAATGTTTTTACTATATAAGTAAGGTGTTTTATATTTGTGGAAACTATGGGAATTTAAAAGAAGATCCCTGTTTACTCTTATATTATTTTGAATTGTATTGTTTCCCACATGCATATGCTTGCATTGCTCAAAAAGTCTCTGATTCCTTGGGCCAATTCAAGGTGGAGTAAAAGTTTCTTTTTACACTTTACCTCTTTATGCAGTTACACTCCTAACAACACAAAAATCTTCATTGGCCTGATCTGCCCCCATTCTTTTTCCATATACAGTCTACGTGTTGGACTTAACTGTCTTTTTGGTCTTCTTAAAAGGTTGACTTGTTAAGATACTCTCATCTGCAAAGCCAGAAAAATGTGGATTGTGCAGGGCATTACCATATCATAGTACAATAGTCTTTCTTACTCTGCTCCACTAGTTTATGTTCTTAGTGCACCCAAGCTCTGTGTTGTAGACAATGGTCCCTCTCATGAATTCCACTCACCTTTGCACACTTAGTTCTCATTCATTTGTGGCAAATTATGAATTATTTAAGGAGGAATTCCTGCACATACTAGACCAAAGTAGATATTCTTCCTAGTGAAGTCTACTGTCATGAGATTAGAGGAAAGCTAATCTCATGATATCTTCAAGAAGCTGGGGGGGGGGGTTCTGGTGCAGTGCCTGGAAAAAAAGCAGTTCTGTCTTGGCCAGAAGTTAAGAATATCATTGGTTTTGAAGATTGTTTTGTCCTACCAGGGGCTAGAAATGAAATGTTTAGAAAAGCTGGATTATGTACTGCTTTCCTATCTTTATCTTATTTCTCCTTTAATACAAGATTCTATTGAACGTACCTGCCTAGTGGGTGTAATTAAATACTTCTGAGCTCTTGAGCATGTGTGCTGAAACACGAATCGAGCCTTCGAGAGGCAATTGCCTGCCCCATTGTGGTCTGTGATTGGGACAACTGGTCTGAGAAGCTCACACCTCCATTTTTCCCACTAGTAATCCTTACTAAAACTGGACAAATATTATTAGCATTAACACACTTTCTCTCTGATCAAATAAAAGCTGTTTGCTTTCTGTCTACCATAAAGTCTCCCTTTAAGTTTGCTTTCATAGTAGAACTGCTTTCTAAGATGTAGCTTCTTATGAAATTCATGCTTCTAGTTTAAGAGACAAAACACCTGGAAACCACTGATGTTATTGGCTTTGGTGAACACTGACATTTTGCTACCATAATCCCCAAAGTTATATTCAACAGAAAAGGAAAGAAACAAACAAAACACAATACTCCATCAAAGTCCAAGACACCTCCTCCCATCTTGACAGTGTTGTGCTGTTTTTAATAATTGTGAAGTAGAACTATTATAGATAAACTTAATTAAATTGCTTAATAATTTCTTAACTGACTACAGTTAATTATTTTTTAACATACAAACTCTTCCAGCAATGTCTATGTTATTGTTCCTAATCACTATATTGATAACAACATATATATTGTCATGTATATTTTCTAGATGTCTGATAAAACTTTAAGCTGTGAATTCTCCATTACTCTTTCTCAAGAACAAAGGTTGAGTCTGTTCAGATGTCAAGTGCATTTGGCTGTAGAGGTCACTGTGCCCTGCTCATGCTAATACAAGTTTTGGTCTGTTTTAAAAAGCTGATACATTCATGAGTTGTTTGCATGTTCACTGTGCTCATTATCTTACAAGTTCTGTCAGCTAAATTTTAGCAAGCGAATCAACAACACTTCTTACTGAAGCAAAATGAACACAAATGAAGTTTTGAAGGAAATTACTTCTGGATTTTTATCATTTAAGAAAGCACCAATTTAAATGCATAATTAATGAGCAGTAACCCTTTTTTTTATGTTCTATGTAGAGAAACTTTTGTTTCTCAACTCCTAAGGAAAATGCTTCCTTTCCCTTTGACCTTTTGCCAGATGTTGTTTAAACAAATTCTAGTCCCTGTAAATGCTGATTTCTTTCTCAGAAACAAAGGTTGAGTCTGTTCAGAGGCCAACAACTCCAAAAAAAGAACAATATAGCAATCTAGTTGTTTTGAACCCAATTTTGATGTGCTTGTTTAAATTTAGCTTAGGTTAAAAACACATTTCGTAATGCTATAAGAATATAACATTTTATAACAGAAATGTTATATATATTTGTGTGTGTGTTTGTGTGTGTGTGTGTAATGTGTTGATGTATACCTATATATGCAGGTATATATGCACATGAGTGTGTAGGCCTGATATTATTTTCTGGTGTCATATTCATTGATGTCTACCTTATAGACAGTGTCTATAAATAGACTGGGCCTCATTGATTCATCTAGAGCAGCCACCTGATAAGCTCTAAGGATCCCACTTCTCTGTCCACCGAGCTCACAGACTGCACATGCAGGCTAGGAGATGACTTTTTCTGTGGGTTCTGAACTCAGGAAGTCAGGTACATGATGCAAGGACTTTGAAAACTGAGATATATTTCTAGACCTAAAATTTCAAAGAAAGGAGTTACTCATCCTTACATTTCAAACTTATATACACATTTTCTGGTACTTCTTTGTCTGGGAAGAATTGTGATAGTGTTTCTATTTAGATGTGAAGCTAGGCAGTAGTAAGCTCAAGCGAGATTGTTAAAACAGGAGACTTGGCAGAAGCCTTCTCTCTTAATTTTTTGGTATTCAGCAATGGTCTCTGGGGAGGAGTAAATCAACTGCTTAGTGTCTAGAAATCTGATTTCTGAGTAAAGGAGCATAAATATTCTGTGAGGATGTAGGTCCTCTCTTTTTCTAGATTGTCAGCTATCTTTGAGTAAAGAACCCCTGAAAAATTCAACTCCTGCGTCTGCTTATTGGTATTGGTGACAGGCAGCTCAAAGTGTGGTATCCTGGTACAGACTGTGACTGATTAGAAACTCAAAGATGGGGAAAGCTGGAGTGTTCGGGTCTACAGCCAAGTGACAGCAGGCTAACTTTAGTCCCTTTATCCTTTTATTGCTCACCTCTATCTGACCTAATATTCTTATAACTTGCAATGATTTTTACTCTCCTTTTGAAATCTAACACACCACTAGCTTCCACCGATCCTAAAGTTAAAAATACTGTCAGAAGGCATCTGAGACTCACAGCAGAGACATCTCTTTTGGTGTATGCCATCTACCAGACACTTCCAATGATGAATTTGAGAAAGGCTTTGATTTTTTTTTACTTTTATTTTTATTCTTTAACTATAAAAACTTCATAAAACTGTGTCCATCCTAGAACATGTTATTTGGGACAACTTGTATCAATGTGTCTGGGGCACGGTTAGTCACATTTGTATCCAGCTTGATTTGTCTTCTCCTTCCTTTTAGATGAGAATATGCTTTTTAAAATGGGTATTAACAGTATCTATAAGACTAACAGTCTATATAGGCAAATCCACTATGAAAGAATGCACAAATCAAGACTATAATAAGTTACCAAAAAAATTCTTGCCTAGGATTTGGGCATGGATTTGCCTATAATCTAAGAAATATAATTGGGGGTGGGAAACTAGAGACAGGAGAATCTTCAGTTTGATATACAGTTGGGGCTTGTCTTTGTCAAAAAAAAAAAAAACAAACCAAAAACAAACAAAATAACCCAAAATAACTGTGTAGGGTTGCAGATATGGCTCAGTAGTAGAGCACATGTTCAATAGTTGCAAGGGACTGGGTTCAGTTCTCATTGTTGCCAAAAAAAAAAAAATCATTAACAAATCCAAAAAGACTTATTTAGGTTATTCTGGTGAAAGAATTCATTTGATATGAAACACATCATACTGGGAGCTTCTTGTGTTCCTGTCATCACTGGACAATTTGGGGACCACTAATCAATCTGACCAGAGACACACTTGTATGTTACATTGTAGGAAGAAGTGGATATGAATATATTAATAGCTTAGCATGTAACAACCCATCACCCCTAAGTCCAGATGCTCTGGAGGAGAACAAGTTTAATGCTGACAGACACTGACCCACCCTTACCCCATAAAGCTGGAGATGAGATATGAAACAAGTGATTAGGATGTTAATTAAGGCACTGTCTTGTCAGGTTACTGGCTGTCTGACTAAAGCACAGTTTAAGGATTCAACTTCAGTTTTTAGTTTAATGTAGCACAAACACAAATATTTTATTTATTTTTAATAATGTGTGTGTGTGTGTGTGTGTGTGTGTGTGTGTGTGTGCGCGCACATGAGTGCAGGTACTCAGAGATGCCAAAAGAGGAAGCTGGGTTATGGAGGTAGATTTACAGGTGTTTGTGAGATGCCACGTATGGATACTGGGAACCAAACTCTGGTCTTTGAGAGAGCTTTATAAACTCTTGTCCACTGTGCTGTCTCCTCAGGTACTCTCTATGTCTCTCCCTCTCCTTTCCTTTTCATGTGTTTTCTTTTCCTTTTTTTCTCTTTCTTTTTTTCTTTCTTCCTTCCTTTTTGTGGAAGAGTGAAGGAGCATGTGTGCCCACCACCCTATAACCTCTTATATTTTCATGCTTATCATCAGGGAATGGACTATTTGAGAAGGATCCTACTCCTGTTGAAGCAGTTGTGGCCTTGATTAATGAGGCATTACTGAGGTTACTAGTTTAATGTCCTTGGGAATGGGACCCACGGACATCAGCTACAAGACAGACAAAGTAAAACCAAGAAAGAATCCCAGGTGCCCTTGGTGGAAGAGCCAATTTCCTCTTAAAAAGTTTGCTTGTATTTGGTTATGAGGGATTTTGGAGGGGAAATCACAAACTTGACATCCATCTAATAATAAGGGAATGGGGATGGAGCAGAGACTCCTGACAATATTAATGACACTCTGTTATGCTTGCTGACATGAATCTAGCATGGATGTCTTCTAAGAGACATTAAACTCTGCAGCTGACTCAGATACAGACATCCACAGTCGAACACTGAACGTAGCTTGTGGACTCTTATGGAGGAACAGAAGGAAAGATTATGGCCTCTAAGGGGATAAGAACCCTACAGTAAGACCAACAGAGTCAACTAACCTGGACCCTTGGGGCTCATAAAGACTGGAGCACCAACCAAAGGACATACAAAGGCTGGACCTAGGCCTCCTAGACTTAATGTGCTAGGGCTGGGGTGATCCCTAGGGCCTGGGGGGCATCTGTTCAGAGGAGAAAGGAAGTGGAGAATAAAGGGAAGGATTATTGGAGGGGAAAACTAGGATGGGGAGTACTGAGTGGGAGGTAAAGTGAATTAGTAAAAAAATAAATAAATAAAAAGAATTACATTGGTAATCTTTCTCACTGGCTTTAAAAAGGTTGACAAAGGTACTTTCTTTTACTTTTCTTTCTTAGTGAATGTAGTGCAATGGGGCCAAACTGACATTGATACCAATAGCAAGTTTTGTGTCCAGTGTGCACGAAAAAGAAAAGTCTTGATTTCCTCTGGTTTCTTTAGAAATACAGCAGTCTCCTGTCTTTCTCAGTTCATCAGAGGAATGCATATGATATGTATTTTCTCTCCCTTTCACCTTGTTCCTTATGCAAATTTGGTCACTTTCCAAGGAACTTCTGCCATCTTAGCAAGGTTTCCCTGGAGCATGGCATTCTTTAGTGAAACAGAGGTCAAATATATAAAAAGGCCTTTAAAAATACAAGGGTCATTAAACTCTTTCTGAGGCATGCTAAATAAAAGAAAATTTAAATTTAACAATCTGTCAGTAAGTTAATTATTGATTGATTGATTGATTGACAGGCTTTGGTATAGTCCAGGCTAGTCTTGAACTTGCTATGTGGCAAAAGGTGAGCTTGATCTTTTGATTCTCCTGCCTCTACTTCCTCAGTGCTTCCTCAGTTCTTTATTATTTCCTCATGTTCAAGGCTAAGTGTTGCTAGGCATCTAACCCAAGGCTCTACATATGCTAGCCAGTCTACCAAGAGAGTTCCTTGGTAATCTTAATGCATTGCATGAGAATTATTTGTACTCAACTCATTTTTAATAAGTTTGAATTTTTTATGTTGTTCTGTCTCATAATAGTAAAAAAGAAACTAAAAGATATGGAATGAAGAAATAGGGGCAAATAATAATAATTAAGACAAATGTAAAGTAGAATATAAGTATGAGGATATCCTTTTGATAAGGAAGGATAAAATTAAAAAAATATAAGGCAGGATTTTTGAATGGTAAAACATTTGTTTTAAGAAAAGTGAGCTGATTTTTCTACAGTGGAAAAAAATGACTGTTAACAAAGGACACATATGATGAAGTTCTAAGTAAATCAAAAATCATTGTGAGGGGGATAAATCTTTAAAATGGTATATGTAAGAAGATTAAGCTTACTAAAACTCCTAATGCATTCTTATAAGTTTTTATTTTTCAAACTTCTTTTTAAAAGCTTTTGTTCTTGCTGATTGTACTTTAAGTTAGGTCTGGCTGACGTGATTCGCTGAGGCTGGACTGGTGAGGATTGATTTCTTAGACTCATTCTTGCCCTTGGCTTCCTGATATGATTTAATGAGAATTGCTGATGAGTAGATATTCATTCTAAGGATTTACAGCAATTGTTACTGATTTTTATATAAAAGTTTAGATTTGTGATTCCTTTAAAATTCTTACAAGATTAATTTTAAAGATAAATAATAAAATAATTACTCCTTGCTGTCTGCCAGTAAGAGAAACTGGCTGAGTTATTTGCTAACAGTTTATTAATCTATAACAAGCTGCTTAGTTACAAATGTATATGGGTTTTTAGAAATTGTTTTCTTTACCTGTACTACTTTTAATGTTATTTCTTATAAAGGTATTGGGAAACACATCTTTTTACAATATTGAGTAAAAGAAATCAAAAACACAATCACATTGTCATTTTACATTACTTGAAAGATTTTTCCAGGATGTATAAGCTATGGAAGTAAAAACAAAGTGTGGGGGTTGGAACATTGTTCTGACCATCCATCAACTCTGTGTATGTATGCATGTACGTAAAGCTTGTCTGTGTGTGTGTTGGAGCTTGCTCCATCCACCAATTGTGTGTGTGTGTTTGCGAGTGTGTATTTTCTCTTTCCTTCTCTTTCTCACTGGCCCCAAAGAGTTAAAATAATTCATGGTTTTACTACTGGAAATAGGGACTGCCAGACCCAGTAAGTTAAGCTTTGTTCCCACAGAAATAAGTCTGCTGAGTAACTTATTTAACCACTGGTTGCCATGGGCAGCAGCCCCTGTAGGTATTTGGATACTAATATTCCCCCAGTCACTAGCTCTAAGCACTGATAATCCAAAGGCTGCCCGCCTCAGTTTACCTAACACATGGTTGTCAAACTTGAATTCTGTTTGTATTTGCTTAGAACAGAGACATTTTTTTCAGGAATTTTCACATCAACATTGGAATATTACCTCAAATGTCTCAAGATTGGATTGTGAAAACAAAAAGAAGGGAATCGTAATTGTCCTTACAGAAAAACTGATATTACATGTATTTCATTTATATAAGAATATGAGCTTCTTGCTGGATATACTAAAAAATGTTTATGTTTTAACAAGATATTAAGTCAGTTCCTGAAATTATCCCTGGTAAAGAAATGAGGGGTTTCTTCATTTTGACCTGTCTTTTCTATGAATCCCGGCACACACATCTCATGGACACCATCCTAGTTTACTTTACAAAACTTCGTGTCTTCTTAGCATAGCTACTTACTATTGAACATATCCATAATGCACAGTTTTCTGTAAAAAATTTGCTCAGACCATCTTCACCCCTCATTGTGAAGGCCCTTTCCCATGATGACTAGGGAGTGTCCTGGATCAGAAGTGATCCTCTATGAGAGCAGGGGCAATTTCTGACTCCCTTACGTGGACAAAGTGGAGACAATGTTGAGTGGGATCATACGTTGGCAGGTTTGTTCAGTTCTGCAAACATATGCCCCATGACCTATTTATTATGCTATTTAAATTCAAAAGGCTCAAAATCACTCTGAAAATGAATTTTGGATCAATGGACCCTTTTTTTTCTCTAGTTTTATTCCATATACTTGATTAATTTAACTTTTTTCTTCTTTTCACCATTCCTTCTGCCAAATAGATAGCTTCAGTTTTGACTTGACATGTTTAAGAAAAGGGAACCTATGTTAAGGGGTTGCTTTCAGAACCTTGTCTGTAAGGCATCTTCTTCATTGTTTATTGACATATGAGGCCATAGTGTGCTGTGGGCAGTGTCACTCCTAGGGAGGTAAGTCTGGTTGTATATAAGAAAGCAAGCCAGTAAGTAGTGTTCCTCTTTGTTCTCTCCTTTTATACTTCCAGGTACCTTTCTTGAACTCTTGCCCTGGCTTTCCTCAAAAGCATGCTGGAATTTGTAAGTTAAAATACACTCCAAATTGCTTTGGGGTCAAGGTGAATTGATAGTAGATCTTGTCTCTTAGATGGCATGAAGAAATGAGTGGCCAAACCTTGCCTGTTAAACTGCCAGAGCAAACAATTTAACAGGCTAGACATCATTGGCAATAACTCTAAATGCAGCAAGTCTAAATTACTCCAGCAGAGGGATTTACACCACAGATTAGATGCTGATAAGTTCGAAATTTGCTCATTTTGCCACTGGTAGACTCATTTCCATTGTCTGGGTACTTATAAATTTCCTTTCCTTTATCCTGTTGCTGGAGAACATAGGTTTCTTTTTGCTGCTTTTTAGTTTTGCAGAAGTTAAAAACTGACGCAGAAGGAAACTGAAGAGCAGTTTTCTTAGTTTTACAAGTACAACAACAGCCAGGTGAAAGAGAGACTCCAGAAGCTGCTGGGAGAGAAAAGATAGATTTGAGACTGATAAACTTGGGTTTTCTTTGTCTGAAGTCACTGAGGTGCACGAGCTAGGCACGGAATGTCTGCCAACAGCATCATGGAGACTGGGATGAGGTGTTTTCAGGATAAATGTGAGAATGGCAGAAGTGGTGGAGACTTTAGGATTTGGCCTGATACTGGAAACAAATTAATATATGCAGGGGAAAGTATAAAACCTGTGATTTTGTTCTGAAAGTTGGAAGGTTTCGTAGGATCTGTGAATTATAATATGGTCCAAAGGGCTGGAATTCAGTTTGGGTAGAGAGAGAAACCCTTCAATAACCTAGCCTTGGTGAAATGGTAGGTGAATCTGCTGATGGTAGCATGCAGGGTAAATTTATGAAGATTTAGGAATATTAGAAAAAAAATAGAAAGTAAGAACAAATTCAGATGCTGTGGAGAAACTGCGAGTGTGGAAGAATGAAAGTAAGAGACTGAAAAGAACATTTATATAAGGTTACTAAACATCAAGCACTAGAGGGAAGTCAGGTTGAAAATAATCACCTTTAAAACAAAAACTTGAAACAAAAACCTGTGGGCAGTGCAGAGGAGTGACCAAGAAGTGGCACATGACTGACAACCACAAAATGAAGTGCCCAGTCTTACAGAACTTGGTCATTCATTTGTGTAAAGATATATCTTACCTTATAGAAATCTATAGATATTTTATTTGATTAAGTAAGACTAAAATAGCTTTTCAAGCATAGGTATCAATTCATAACTCAATGCAAAAATGTAGAAAAATAATTCTCTGAAAAACATTTTATGCACCCTTTGAAATAATGACTATGTCTCTATAGGACCTAGAATAAAACAACGCCCCCCAAAAAAATCAAAGGGAATTCATTTTAAATTATTTAGTTACCGTCTCTTGTGATATTTTGCTAAAATCTATTCACTCCAAATGCAATAAAAATTATGCTATTTCTAAAATAAATTGTTTTATTTGTTTTGGAGATTAAAATGGTATCATTTCCCAATTCTCTTTTCTACCTCCAAATCCTCTCTTTCAATAGCCTTGGTTTCTTTTATTTATGATGCATATGTTCCTAAATATATTAACACAACCTGCTCACTTCCTATAAGGTTATTTGTGCATATACTATTTTAGGGCTGACCACTTGGAACTGGATAACCAATTGCCATTCCGTTTCCTGGAGAAGACTACTTTTCCTATTCTTAGAAATCCTAGTTGGCTGTAATTCTTTGTGTAGGATTCAGGACTTCTTAATAAAGATGAAACTAGTGTTTGAGGGATCATACACTGTTCGCTCACTCATTCATTCATTTATTCACTAATTCATTCATCAGCCAGATCCAGAGAAGGGCTGATTTATGGTCAGTACTCTAGTAGTATATATATTCTCTAAATGACTTTTGTCAGTTAGTTGGAAATAAATCATTAATATGTTGATACCTTTTAAAACGATAATGATTGATTACTATCTTGGAATCAAAAAATTCATTCAAAGAGTAGATAATAAAGATTAAACAAATTCTACCTCTGTTTCAACAAAATTAAATATGGTACATGGTAAATAAAAGAGTATATTTAGTTTGAAAACTTTCTTCTGTAAAAAGTGTAATTAGTTTTTGGAAAGCATGGAGGAAAAATGTATATCACTGTCTCTGAACCTAATCATTAAAGTAATTTCTCTTTTTATTCTAAAGAAACAAGTTGCTTATAAAGGTCATATTTTTATTATGGCTTACATTAATTTTCAATGCACTATTTTGGGCAATCATATTACCTATATTTTCCATGAATAGGTATATTCTCCGTGATACCTATATTCTCACATTGTAAGAACTTTACAGTGTACATTCTTCCCCTTAGAGCTAGAAGTTCTTATGCAAATTAAGGGTATATTTTCTGGGTGTGGTGACAATGGATTCTTTACATAATTCATCTTTAACTGTTTTTGACATTTTAAGGTAGGTTTATTAATTTTCTGAGGATTATAGATGTGGGAAACTGAATTTCAGTTAGGTTAGGAACACACTCAGGTTAAAGTTAATGATGTCAGGAGAGACTCCAGGTGGACACTGTACCAGATGGCCTTTGTGGCTTTCTGAATTAACTTAGGTTTTTATGATTTTTTCATTCTGTCACATAAAACTGACAACTACATGGCTTTAATTATAATGCATAATGCTTAATACATACTTTAAAAATACCAAGTACGTTGTAAGGAATGATAGGTTTTTTGATACCTTGATATCAAAATAATGATGTTTTATGAATACATAAATTATAAGTAGATTTGTAAGTGATACAATGAGATTTTGAGAAGGAAAGTTCCTAAAATCACAGTTCAAATTGTCTCTCTAACTGAGGCTCACACCTAAGTTCCTACCTGTGAGCTGTGAGCTCAATTTATAAACAGAGGTACTTAATTATGACATACTCATTGCTACTGATGAAGGTATGAAGATGAAGGGAAACCTGGTGAAAGTGTTGAGGATATTTGAATTATCTTTTTAACTCAGCCGGTCACACATTTCCTTTGGGCATCTAAAAATACATTCACAAAATGGAAAGTTTCCAGTGAAACTTTTAAATGATTCTAGAGCAGTTTCAAGTGAGTCAGATTTGTCATTTATAAGTGCTTCTTACTCCACTTTTCATAAGGAAACATTTCTCTCGTCAGGTCTGTAATCCATGTTCAATGATTACCAAATGGATATTTACATCTGAACTAGTATAATGAAATATGTGAAAAGAGGGAGAGTAAGATTGCAAATTCACTCCTACCATGAGTAGATCACTGCCTAACAATATTACATTCTAGAGACAGGCAAGTCTTGTGTCATTGCTGGGAAAGAAACTCAAATCAGAACACAGTCTGTCCTCAATCATAAAATTACTGTACATAATTTTTAAGAATTTATTACAAAGCTATAGAAAAGAAATACATCCCTATTTAAGTTCCCTTAAATATTCACTTTATTCTATACCAGTCACATTATGTACTATGTAAGTATTTGCTTCATGATCAAGTGAATTAAACAGATACTCTAAGGTCACCTTCCATGTCCCATGTCCACTCCTCATGCACAGATAGAATCAAATCCTTTACATATAGAAAACACACAGAAAATGGTGCCAAGGCCAGGCTCCTGATGCATACCTGAACAGAGTCTGCACATTCACAATCGTTTTGGCGTCTGCCATGTAGTCTTCCTCGGCACTCATGGTGCTTTCTTTGTCCACCACCACCATGTTGGCAGCGAAGGTCACTCCACACCTGAGCAAATCATCTAGACTTTGATAAAAATTCACAAGAAAAAGAAACAGAAGGTCTGTAAATAAACTACACTATGGCACGCAGGGCCTAAATCTGTTTATGGGTTGGCTTTATGTGCATCCTTATAGCTGAATGACTAGAGTATACAGATAGACATTAACGAGAACTGTAATGCCTTATGACCTGCTGATAGGAAATTCAGAATTCACCAAACACTAAGAGTTCCAAAGCATCCATATTTGGAATCTGTGCTCAGTAGCACTAAGTATATGAACAGTTAAATAGAAAGAAAGCATGACAATGATTCATGTTTATAGCTAGTGTATTACTTCAAGGGCAAAACATTCTAATTGGTTCAAGTTGCTAAATTGTTTTCCTTGATTGTATAAGAGGGGCAGTGGCTATATTAATTTAGACAATAAGCTAAGGTAGAAATATAAAATGTGATATGAATTTTTAAATCTCTCTGTTTAGATAGATAGATAGCTAGATAGATAGATAGATAGATAGATAGATGGATAGATGAATAGATAGATCTACATTGTTTCTACATTAAAATGAGAGTAAGGTGTGTGTGTGTGTGTGTGTGTGTGTGTGTGTGTGTGTGTGTGTGTTAAAATAAAATTTTAATAAGAAATTGAATGGTCAAAGTTTTTTTTCTCTATGAGGTAACTAGAAAAACTGGGATATAAGTAGTTGTGAATTATTTTGGTCAGTTTTCATTCTTGTTTCTGTAAAATGTATTGACTGTCATCTTCCCAGAAATTTAAAGAAAGAGATGTTTACCACTAAGCCTGACCTGGGCATCAACTAGTCTCAGTATCTTTGCTTTTTACACACTAGAAAAAGGGGACAAAAATGGGGTGAGACTAAACTTAACTTAGTAAAAGGATGGAGTAGTTATATGGTTCAGTGAGGACAGATAAGAAAATCAGTTAATGTCCACACCTCCTCACTGCACTTTTTCCTAGATAGATTAAATAATATTTTAGAAATTATCTGGCAATGAATGGGACTTTGTGTCAGCAGTAACTTGCTTTTCAGCATGTGCAACTTCTTAATTTAAGCCACAGCAATACAGAAAATATTACATGTGGTCCCTTATGGAGAATTTGGTGATGACTAAGTCATCTTGCTTCTAGTCATTTAGGACTTTCAAGATATTTCCTTGTTTTTTCAGCCTTTTTATTCTTTTCTACACCAAAATTCTCTCCTATAATTTTATAGAACAAGAGAAATAAAAACCTTTAAGAAGTTGGCTTTATTGAGTCGGAGCAGAAATGATTTTGCAAAACAGAAGTTAATGCTGGACAAACGTTTTACTAAGAAAGCTTGTTCCAAGTTTCTTGAAGCACCCTGCTTTCAACTGGATCTGTTGACTTTATCTTTAAAATATTTCCTGCTATCGTGACTCAGGACCTTGAATTTTTATTAAATGATATATTAGAGTTTAGAGACAATACAAAAGGTTGGGATGGTATCAGTGAAACATGTAGAATCTTCGGGTTCTTAAAGCTTTAAGTTTTCTAATTAACATTCTAGCATTTTTAAGTAGGATATGAACTTATTATTTTGAGTCCTGACTATCTTTTCTCTGATATCTCTGCTTTTTAATCTCCCTCCACCTTTTTTAAAAAAGCATGCTGGCTGCTTTGCATGTTCAGCCACCAGATGGCAATAGCAGCCAATGAAACCCATCCGAGTGACACAGTCAAAATTTGTTCTCAACAAGGATGCCTTTTTACTTTTCCATGACTCAGTTTTTCCAAGTTGGAAAATGTGAAATTTGCAAGTGTGAGGAAGTATTCTGTTTAAATGGGTTTTATTTTCTTCAAAATTTCAAACATAAGTTAACAAGAATTATACAGGGAAACTCCATATATAATTCCCTCTCTAGTACATACATGTGCATATAGATATGGTGACCAATCTTCAATAATTATTAGTCTACAATCAATCAATCCTCTTTCATATCCTTATTTGGAATTTAATAATCTTAGTTTCCTTTTTGACCATCACAGATCTTTTAAGGTATTTTATGCCATTTATCTGGTGCTAATTTATTTTTCTGATTAATGATGTCACAAAAATGTTTATGTATATTTTATATTTTATAATATAAATACATTGCATAATTGCATGTATAGCATAATCTTTTAATTAACAAGTGATATAATTATAAATCCTAAAATTTTCTGGAATGAATTTTCAAGAAATTGTTACTACTTACATTGAAAGTATGGTAATGGTCTTGTTGCATTGCAATGTGGAATTTTAAGGTACTTTTGGATTCCAGCTTATCAATAACATAACTGCAAAAAATGCTGCTTTTGCAAAAGCTGCAAGACTGAAATAGCTTTGCGAATGTGAGAATCTGACCCATTTGACATGCAGCAAGGTCTGTTGCAATTCAGCAATGGATTACAGCTTAGCAGTATGATAGGGGATACACAGCCCAGGGGCATGTGCTCTGCATGCATAGGTCACCATATTTACTGTGCTAACACGACAAAGTGCACTCATCATGCAGGAACAAGACACAGCACTTGACAGATCACAGGACACTACACTCGTCATGTGCCATAGACATTGTCACCTACTTGTCAATAGAGCCCACCATGTAGTAAACCATTGGAAACCAACAGATTGCATCCAGAAAATGCATATCTGGCCTATGTAGCAGATGGATTACAAAATGAAACACAGTGTCACAACAGGGGCAGCACTTCTAGGGAAGGGAAGCAAGTTCATTTAGTTTGCATTTCCAAAACCAAAGACAAGATACATTCTACATTGCTCTTTTTGCACTTCTTATAAACCATATGATACACTAAGAACTGTGAGTTATAAATCAGAAACATTATGGCATAATTTTGAAAAATACTGTATTATTACTATTAAGACAACACTTATCAAATATTTCAGATACTCAATGCAGAAGGTAATTTGACAAAGAAGAGCAAATGGTTATTTTCTTAGATAATCTTATGGACTACACATGCCTCTAAAGAATAATCAATAGGTTTGAGTGCTAAGAGAGCTTTGCCTAAAGAATGTATATAATCACACCACACTTCACATCTCAATGTGTCTAGTATATAGTCTGAATATGCATGGAAAAGCACTGTTGCAAAAAGTTACATTGACACTATTTCACCACTGAAATTACTGTCTTACCAACGTATATTGCTGAACAAATTTTCATTATAACTGAAGTCTTTACACATAAGCACAGCAAAGGAAAGAACCATAGACTTTAACCTTGCTTAATTAATAAGTTACATGATCATATATAGACCCAAAAATTGTTCAATGAACTTTTAAATACATTATTTCATATTAAAGAATAGCAGATCAATCTCTAACGTATGTTGAATTTTAAACGCATACCGAAAACCATAAGAATGCAATGTTTTTTTTTTTCTAAAGAGAAAATAATCACTAGGAGCACCCAGGAAACAGAATTGGAGACTATTACGGAGAGATAATATTTTCTTTGGGTGTTGGCAGATGAGGAGCAATTTGACATGAACAAGACAGGAGGGAAATTCCAGATCAAGGTAATGAGACAAAAACTTGCAATTTCCCAGGTGCTGGACCTCAGTTGAATCAATTATTTTCCTATTTTCTTCCTGTTGATTTCTGTCCTATCTCTTTCAACTCGAAAGAAAAATAAAGTTTAATATAGTAATGTATTAAATAAAACAACCTTCCAAATGATGATACTGTTAAAATTTTGACTGAATTCTTCTGGATGTTTAATTTATTTGTAATATTGAATGGACCAGTACTATTATATTGTATTAAATTGCCACAATTCAGTTTGAAAATTCAGAATCGTTTAACTCATAAATTACATGAAATTTTTGTAATCATTTCTAGTTTATTTTACATATAATATTGGTGTGTTTACCGTTAGATGACTTTTGAGCATCAGTTTAACCAATATCTCAAGAAAACACAGAGTGAATCTTGTTCAGTTTTTAACCGTCTTTAAAGTTCTTACTCAATATTCTAAGACATGCATTTGCAGGGTTTATGATGGAGATTTCAATTCAATTTCTAGACACTTTCTTGTTTCTTAACATTTGGAGTGCAATTGAAGGGATTTGCAACCCCATAGGAAGAACAACGATGTCAACCAACCAGACCCCCCAGAGCTCCCAGGATCTAAACCACCAACCAAAGAGTACACATGGATGGACCCATGGCTCCAGCTTCATATGTAGCAGAGGATGGCCTTGTCAGGCATCAATGGGAGAAGAGGCCCTTGGTGTTGTGAAGGCTGGATGCCCCAGTGTTGGGTATTCTCGGGCAGGGAGGTGGGAGTGGGTGAGTGGGTAGGGGAACACCCTCATGGAAGCAGGGGGAGGGGGTATGGGATGGGGGGTTTCTTGGTGAGAAATCTGGAAGGGGGATAACATTTGAAAAGAAAATATCCAATAAAAATAAACAAAAAAGCCCCCCAAAACCAAACCAAACCAAAAACCACTAGAAGGGCAATATTTTATGGCTCTCTATAACTTCATAATTTTAGAAGTGTGTGTAAAGATGCAAGCACAAGGAGTGCTGAAAGATCAAGTCATTTTGATTGTATCTTTTGGGCTAATTTTAAATTTCTAGATGTTTTGATTCTGGCTTTTTAATTACCATTCCTAATTATTAATTGTAGATATGTACATGAGCTTCCATGACATCTATTTTAATCTGGTATATTCTTTTAGGATTAGATTATTCCAATTTCTTTACAGTATTTTTCTCAGGTTTTTGTTGTTGCCGATTTTAGTTTTTTGTTCTTTGAGGGTTTTTTTTGGGGGTGGGTGTTTGTATGTTTTATTTTTGTTATTTTTACAAGGTCTCCAGTCTATACTTTTTGGAACTCTTGAATAATTGAATCACTAAATTAAGCAAATAACTTAAATTTTTCTGAGTAATAAACTGTACTCAGATCTCTGGAACAAATAAGTTGTTGTGCTATAGTCACTGTCATATGAGAGATAAAATTCAAAATGAGACCATTATAATTTTTTCCTCTTATGACTGGTAGAGATGATAAACTGTAATTTTTATAAAGAATGCCTTTTTAAAGGAATCTTATAAATTTTAGTTATGATGTATTTATACATATATTTAACATGAGTAAGATATCTTCCATATTCTTGGAACTTGCTTTTAAATATGGATTGATCTTTATGTGATTTTGGTAATCTCAAGTTATAATCTAATCACCTAAACCATATAAATACATACTCCCAGTGAAACACAGTAACTTAAGACTAATCTGTAGTTTAAAAGAAACTAGTAATATAAAGAAACAAACAACCTTGCATTCATGTATTTTATAGCTATTCATTTATCTGAGTTGACAACAGTAGTTAATATACAAAGCTGCTTAATAATTTAGTTATACATAATTGGTCAATTTTCCTTCTCATTGGGAGACAGTGAATTGGCAATCATAACCTTACATTAAGAAGCATTATTATTGAGAAAATAAACAGACACATGGAACATTCACTGAAAATATGACCCTCATCCCTTTTTTATGATATGTATTCAAAGTACGATGGAATGATTAATATAGAAGTAAGTTATTAATGAAACACAATAAACTGTGTATTTTCTGTCTGTCAAATAGGGAAGCCTATCTGTTCTATTAGAAGTCACATGAAAGAAATACGGTAAAAGAATCAAGGGATTTTTCTATAAACTTTGTAAAAAAATGATCACATGAAAATAAATTTATAAGTTATTATTTATGCACCACAAGTGTTTTATACACACTGAAATATTTAATTTTTTTAAATCTAAGAGACAATGCTAAGTGTGTCAAAGAAGTAGATGGACATGTAATAAATTTGTAGGCTAAAGCCAAACAAAACAGACAAAATGACTGGTTATAAATGAAATAAAATGTCAAAAAATATACAAAGCAGGCAATATTTAAAAATAGAAGTAAATAAGCACATCTGTTAATCGCAGGTCTGAGTGTAGTGCCTAATAAGAACACAGGCTGTGGCTATAAAATCTTATGCCATCATAAATATCTCACAATGCTGCACATACATTAAAATACTAAGTAGATCAACATTGCCAGACAATGAAATCGTACATTTTGCAGGTTTGCAGATATCAAGAGAAGCCCTTCTGTTCAATTAAATCATTAAACATAATATTTTTATTTCAACATCAAGGGAAGAATGTAATATACTTTTATGATCAAAGTTAATTTCATCAGTATTTTACAACTACATTTAAGTAGTCTTTTTATTCTTTTAATTGCTTGATCAGGGTCAGGAGAGATGGCTCAGTAGCTAAGAGCATTTGCTGCTTTAGCAGGAGACCAGGATGGTTCCCAGCCTAGCAGGACAACTCCGAACTCTATGACTTGAGGTCCAAGAATCCAACCCATTTTCCCCCATGTATAGGTACCAGGCAGGCAAGTGCTGCACAGACACTCATGAAGGCAAAACAACCATATATGTATAATTTTTAAGAATGTAAAGAGTTTAAATTTAGTTGCAGGTGCTTAAAATCAATGTGTGTGTGTGTGTGTGCGTGTGTGTGTGTGTGTGTGCGTGCGTGTGCGTGTGCGTGTGCGTGTGTGTGTGTGTGTGTGTGTGTGTGTGTATGTGTGTGTATACACCTGCAGTATGTGTTCAATGCTTGGATGTTTTACATACTACGTATACACCATTCTACTGATCTACATCTGCAGACTGTTTCCTTATCAACTGGGTTTTTACAGAAGACTTTTCAGTAATTTAAATAGTATCAATGTTAAAGTCTTTATAGGAGAAGAAAATCTAGCATTTTCAGGCTGTCACATATACCAGATCTTATGCTAGTATGTTACATATATTATCTATGTCTCCAAATAACTTAAATTTTCTTATTTTTTTTAAATTAAAGAGAAAGAGAGATAAGGCCACAAGATTAAAAAAAAAAATGGTCCAGACTGCTCTAGAGGTTAAGTTTAGATATCATCTCAATTCTGTCTGAAACAAAACTGTACATTACTATGTGCAAAACAGTTGATTGATTTAATAAATGATCGGTGTAAAAATTCATGGCATCAGCATGGATCTGGAGCTTCTTTGTCTAAGTTTGGAGAATATATTCCAGCTTTGACTTCCAGCTAAATCTTAGCTAGATGACCTTTAAGGTAGAGGCTATAATCAAAATATTGGAAATCATTCTAGCACCACAAACAAAGGAGAACAGATGGTGGAACCATCAGAACTGACAGCACTTTGATGAACTGTGGAAAGATCAGAGTAGCTCTGATGAGCCACAGGAAAGATGTTTTCAACGTGTCAGACTTTCACTTGAGCACCTTTGAAATGTGCAAGTCCTTCTCACTACAAACATGCTGAACATCCTATTATGTGTTGAAAGTATAAATTGGATTTGCATTTCACTACATTTTTACACTTCTTTTCTTGTTATACAGAATCAATTTGTATTTTTATTAATTTATCTCAACAGGCACTCCCTTAATATTAGTTTCACCACTGCTCATTTAAACTTGGTGAAACTCTCAAATGAAGTAATAAATTGCCAAAGTGTATAAGATTATGATTGTGAACATTCTTAAAATATGAATCTATGATAACAAGAAAACAACATCAGTTCCTGTAAATTTGTACAATACACTGCAGAATAAAAAGGACTTTCAGACCAATATGTGTCTCATTGTTTCAAAAGAGGGATAAAGGTCTACATAAAATTTCCAGGAGGATTATTTATTGAAGTTCGGTATTTGAGTTGAAAAACAAAGCAACTTAAGACAAGTAAAAATGTTAGATGTCATTTTTGAGATATACACAGGAAGCTAAGTGTTTTATATTATGTCCTTGCAATTTAGTAAATAAACTGAAATAAGTATAACACTTATAATAAAATAACCATGTTTATTTGAGTATAACTAAAATTATACTCAGCAGGAATCACCAAGATACAGTGTCAGATGGGCATTTGTAATTGTCAGCACTTTTTAAGGATGATACATTTTCAGTGGGTAAATATCGGAAGTTAAGATAAGATAATGACCTTTAAAACTAATTGCAAACTATATATATATTGTTCAAAAACCCATGAGTAGGGTAAGATCTTACAGAGATCAGAAACAAGGACCTTATTGGAGCATAGCTGGCTCTCATCCTAGAATTGACAGGGGGAATTTTGCCTGGATGTTATATCTTTAGTTCTGCTTCATAACACTGATTATGAAAGTTTATTCTAATGTTTAAATTAAATGCAAGCATTTAGATGGCTAACTCCTTGAGTACATATCTCTGGTGCCATGATTTTTATGTCATATAAATACATAAAATGTATAATAAAATTAAAATGTTAAAGACAATCACATGGAATGAATTTCAACCTTTGCTACTATTATAAACCTTGTGCAGGAAAAGGGCACTAACATTCTGAGTTAGTCTTTATGGTTTCATTTGGATAGGATAGTACTGAACGGCTGGCTATATGTATACTTACAGCAACATAGTAGCCCGTCAGTAATCCAGAGAAGGGGAGTTTGCAGATGTTGTGTGTGATGAGTCAGATTCAGAAATTAAGGCTACATAAAGAATCACAGGACTAGATAATCCAGGCGAAAAACTGATCCTCCAGGAATTTGAAATGTCAGTGACTCATGTTAGATATGATACCGAGGTAAAAGACAAATGACTAAGATTATTTCACAAGACTGGAGACTGAAAATGAAGAGCATACCTCTGTTTCACAAGCAGAACAGCACTCCAAATTTTAGAGAAAATGAATATTTTTATGGGGTGGGGGTAGGGAGGAGCTATGAACCAGGACCTCAGGTTTAATATTGAAATAATGTGAGGAAGACAACAGATCAGTCTGACTGGAGCACTGAGGGACAAAGCTCTGCTCACAGTCCCAGTTTTTCTTTTGAAAGTTCTTGCTTTTTTTTTAATCTTTATGACAGGTGTCTTTAACTGAGCCAGATTGATCAAATCATTTCCAGTAAGGACACACGATGACAGTCTGAAAATGCTTGGCTTAAGTTCTATTCGTAGTGTTGACAAACAGCCCCAAACTGGGCATCTGACTTAGTTAACCAAAGTGTCTGTAGTACCAACTTAGTCACCCTGCAAAGAACCTCCAGAATTCAGAGTGTGGAAAAAGCCAGGGAGGAGCATGGCAGTCTCTCTATTGTTACAGACTTCTCACACCCTGGGTGTCACACTCCTGAGGCTTGCTTTCATATACTTTAATTTCTTCTAACACTGCAGCCATGGCAACCAACTTATTCACAATTAAAATGAGGGGCACTGTAACTTGAACATAAAATAGTTTGACCATCTTATTTGGGAGCCTGAGCATTCCTGTGTAGAATTTTCAAAATACTTAAGTAGTCATAGTTAACAAAGTCCGTCACTCTAAAATCTTCAAGACACACGCTTGTGATGCAGCATAATTTGTTTTCTGTTATGGCACACGAACATTAGCATAAGTAAAACACACAGTGACATCCCATGTTATAACATATAAAGGCACATCAATAAATTATTCTCTGATAATAAGACTAAAGAACAAAACTGTTCAGCTTTGGCAGGTATCTTTAAAGATTGTTAATTAAATTGAGAAAAATTTAAAAGATAATTCAGTGGCTTCTTCCCACTGGTCCTATGAGTAAAGCCACTGGTCCTATGAGTAGATGACTATTTGCATATTAATTTCAAGTAAATGATGGCAATGATATTTAACTAAAATTGATGAAACATTATCATAGTCAATAATGCTTAGCATTATAGCATAGACTCTATCTCCCAATGATTTGTGCACCATAATGTATCTGATTTAAAACCATCAGTAAATTTAAGGAAATGTACAATTAAAATAAAAATTCTGTCTGTGTATCTTAAAGTATACTTACGGATTATCCAATAGCAGAACTATGGGATTTAATTCTTTCTTTGGTCTATAATATGCCCTGAGTGGTACAATAAAATTATATAATCCATTTCCAGCTGTTTCAGCTGCAACTATAATTAGTTTATTTTTGAATCCATAGGCTTTTGCGTCCTCATAGTAGTTATGCTGGCAACTCTAGAGAAGAAAAATTATACAAAGAAATGCCATTTTTATACACCCTAAAATTTGGTGAAAGAATATAGGATATATGGTTATGTAAAATTTATCAACCTAATTTTCTAACAAATTCGAACACCACTGCATTTGACTTTGCCCAGTTCTCCAACTTGATGTTGGAAATAAAAGTGTGATTGGTAATAAAAGGAGTGGGAAGTACAGAGCTTAACACACTGTTTGCAGTGCAAGCTAAAAGTTGCTGCTGTATAGCCACATACTATCTGTTTTGTTGTAGTATAGACGTGTGGCTTTTGTTTCCAATATACACTGATTAAAAAGCCTCAGGAATATTCCCAATCCTAGCTACCTAGAATGATACAATAAGAAAAAAATATTCTTAAAAAAGAAAGGAAACAGAAGACAAAAGAGTGGGAAAAAGTAAGAAAAGAAAACTGTATTGTTTAAGTGCAGACAAGGCTTAAATGGTAAGAAGCAATACACAAGAAAGAAAGCACAGTATTTGATCAGAACTCATCATAAAGCTGGGGGAGAAGAAAATTGTTTGAAAAAAATGTTCCTATTCCTGAGATGTTAGACTCAGAGGAAATTAAATAACATTACTAAATCAAGACAGTTTTCAAGCTCAATTATCCGCATGCCTAATGGCTACAGTGGTTTTTTCTTCACCATTAATGTCTCTACATGGACTTCTTTTTATTTACCTGGGTTGATATTAGTTAGTTCTCTTTGTGTTAATTACTTATGAAGTATCCTTTTGCCATTATCCCTTAATAAAATTATTTTTAAATGGCAAAATGAAGCACAATGTGAGAATAAAAACAATTAAGAACTACAAAAACTACAGATTTTGCTGCTACTAGATTCAGAAAATAATGTTAATCAAATTTGAATAAAAAAGTAAAAGCACTCAAAGAGTGAACATAATTCTATTTAATATACAAGGAGGTTGTTTAAATATATTATATTTATTTCTATATATTCTCTCAAGTTGAGCAATGTAATGCAAAAGTTAATTCAGGGCTAAAGATATAAATCTGTAGTGAAGAACTTTCCAAACTTCTTTGAAACACCAAGCTGAAAATAAAAATAATTAAAACCACATATTTAATGCAGCTGAGAGTAGCAACTGCAGAACAAAGATGAAAATCTTATCTCAAATGCAGAACACCACCCAAAATTAAAAGCTAGAAACTAAAATAGAAATCACAATATGAAAGAAACCTTATTCAAATACATATTGATTAAGGATTTTGTAAAGATGACCCAACCACAGGCCTCAGAAAAGTCAGTGAAGCGTTATACTGAATAAACATAATTGCATAGTCATAGACGTTATGAAAGCATAGACCAGCCAAGACTATAGGATCTTAATCAGCCATAAAGAAAGAGTGAATATCAATGATGTATTTATAGTGACCAGAAGGACAGAGGCAATAAGGAAGTAATTATTTGAAACTGGATAAGACAAGCAAACTGTCTCCCTAGAATGAAAGTAAAAAGAGTCCAAGGAAAAACTAATGGGGAAAAATTGTCAACATCCAAATCTCACTGGTAGACATTCTAACAGCTGAAAATGAGGCAGTATGGAAATAATCCAGAAAAGTAGAAGAAAAATATCTAAAAGAAGAGAACAGTAAAGAATAGGTGCATACGTCTTCAGAGGGTGCAGTATGGGAAATTTTTAATTCTGATATTCAGATTCTGCAGCCATATAAGGACTTTTTTTTTTTTTTGAAGGGCAGGGTACCCAGACACTGTTGGTGATGCCAAGAAATACTTGGTGACAGGAGCCTGATATAGCTGTCTCCTGAGAAGCTCTGCAAGAGCCTGACCAATACAGATGCAGATTCTTGTAGCCAACCATCGGACTGAGCACAAGGACCCCAGTAGAGGAGCTAGGGGAAGGACTGAAGGAGCTGAAGGAGTTTGCAACCTCATAGGAAGAATAACAATATCAACCAACCAACCACCCCCCAGAGTTCCCAGGGACTAAACAACCAACCAAAGATTATACACAGAGAGACCTACACTTCCTGCTGCATATGTAGAAGAGGATGGTTTTATCTGTCATCGATGGGAGGGGAGGTCCTTGGTCCTGTGAAGGCTCGATACTGTCAGGGCTGTAAGGCAGAAGTGGGTGGATGGGTGGGTGGGTGGGTGAGTGGGTGAACACTTTTATAGAAACAGAGGAGAAGAGGGGATGGAATGTGGGGTTTTTGGAGGGGAAACCAGGAAGGGGGATAACATTTGAAATGTAAATAAAATAACCAACAGAAAGGCAGGGGCACTAAGAAAAGGACTGAGAATACTGATTGGCTGATGCTTAGAACAATTAGAACTTCAACATCTATGAAATATAACAATGTAAGAGAACTACTATGTTTATGAACACACAGAAGGGATACAGTTAAGAAAATCCAAGGAGACAATATGAAAGTAGTGCGGAGAAACCTTGGCCAGACACTCAGCAAACACTGGGACAGAGTGATGAGGTCATCCCAATTCATACACTTCAGAGACACAAGGAAGCCAACTGATTAATGCCATCCCATAATCCCAAAGAAAGCATCCATGTTCAGAGCAGATGCTATCATACCAGCCTAATATTACTGGTACCACCAATAATCTCTTATATAGTCAGGAAGCAATAAAAGTGTCTAATTTTCCAGTATTAATGTAGCAAAAGGTAGTTAGTAATTTGCTTTTAAGGTCACCTACTGCCCCTTTTCTCTGAAAGATTAGTTACTTGGAGATAATTCAGTTCTACTCTCTTGGTTTCCTGATGGTTCTCCTGTACTCTATAACTATATGTTTAAGAAAAGAATCGATTACATTAGAAATGAATCCAGGCACCAATCATGGTTGCTAAAAGTTATGGTATGCTAAGAACAGTCTTGCAAGGAAAATATCAAAAGTGAAAAAGAAAGTGTACCTGTAGAAGGCATCAATGCAGATGAACAACACTCAGCCTTTACATCTGTTAATGTAGCAAAGCTGACCAGAAATCTCAAATGCTTCAAAAGTCAAAGAAAAGAAAGGACATCAAATAGAAAGGAAGGCCTTGAAAAATGGAATTCTGGATGCCAAGGAAATGGCACGTACGGGACAATTAAAAGCAAGAGAAAGATGCACAGGCCAACTTCAGATAGATAAAGCTTGGAACTAATGAACAATCTATCGTCATTAAGTGCAGCAGCAGACAGTATTTGTAACAAAAACGAGAGCGAGAATACTAACGGAACAAATGGAAACCCAGCTCAGTAATCAAATTCCTTGACTTACATGTAACAACACAACACTTCTAAGGACACTACAGAAGTCATAGCATTGAAATTGTATTCATTTTACAGATAAGTGAAGTGAACTTAAATTGTGATTTTCTCAAATTGCACAGATTGTGAAAGGGTGCAGGTGTTATAATTTTAAACCCAAATAAACAGTAAAAAGAAGAAATCCCTGTTTATGATGCAAAAGACCCAGAAAATTCTTTAGGGTGTGTGTCATTCCACTTCAACCTATTTCTAACATTCCTCAGGAGTAAAGAAAACATCAAAGGAAAAAGGCAAAAATGTTCACATTCTCAGAGTGTTTTGGTTTGAGCTGATTCTTTAAGACATCCAGGCAGGAAGAGAAACTACATAAAAAACATTTGAAGGAGATATGAGTGAAGATATGTAGGTCAGCTTCAACCTAGTCATAAATGCCTATAAATCTCTTTAGTCAAGATGTTGTTTACTAAAGCAAAGACTTGGTATCTGAGCAAACACAAATGGTGATTAACTAATAACCAGAAGTGGTTTAAGAGACTTGTGACTGTCTTTCCTTTTAAAAATCTAACTGACTGGTTAACAAAACTGGATAATTAAATAGAAGTATAAAGCATTTATGTGATTTTTTTTAAAGTGAGGACTAAAAGTAAAACTGATTACTTTATATCATCAAGTTTATATACTAATATATTTTAATCTAATACTATAAATTACTTAACTATGTGCAGTAGCTTATACTATAAATTTATTATTAGAGAAAATAAAACCAACAGGAATACATTACCTTGTCTAATCTTAAGCAGCAAAAGGGCACTTTTTCTTGAAGTAGGTGGCAAAAAGTAGGTGAACTTCCTATGTATGGGGAATAAGGTGGGTAGCCTTTGGCATACCTATAAAGCAATATGAGATGTTACTCCTGGAGTAGTCATGGAGGCTGAAATCCACAGATTTGACCCAGATCTACTGGATGTTTAAATTAGAATTAGTGAATCTATGCTTCCAGAATGTTATGAAAATCACATAGTTTAAAAAATGCAATGCAAATTATGATAAAATACAACTGAGTATAATGTCTTATTTCCTCAATTTTTAAGTACTGATAAAAAATGTTTCCTGTCATGTGAAAATTATATGAACATCGAGTTCTTCATTCATGAACCCAGCATCCCTGTAACACAGCCATTCACATTCATGTTTAATTGGGTAATGGGGTATTTGTGTTTAATTCAGAGAGAAATGTGAAACTTCAAGTATGTCACAATTGTTTCTTTCTAGAAAATATTATCTAATCCTCACTCTTGGATATATAAGCATGTATCCATCACAAAGAATAATATCATACCTTACAAAATATATTTAAAGCAGATGGTATTAAGTTTGGCTGTATTATTATTCATTAGTCATGTACTCATAACTAAAAGGGAAGCAAGTATTTTAATTAGTCAAAAACACGTTTTTCCCCCAAAATTGTTCTTAAAATATTATCAAAGAAATTTAGTTTGTTTACTGACTTTTGAAAACAGCCACATGCACATTTTGGCTACACTAGTTTGGAACATGGAACTTCTAAAAGGCAGAAGCTTAAATGTTAATGAGTAAATAAAAGGAAATTACTCAAAGCAATGTTTTTGCATCCAAAATGGAAGCTCTTGAATTTTACTAACTTTTCCCAAGACACCATGAAGTAAAGGCCGTGTTGAAACCATTTTCTAGGTACTATTGTTTGGGAGGTCAAAATGAGCACATTTTATAAATTTAGAAGTTGACAACCATTATTGCTACCCTAATACGTCTTTGATCTTCCTAATAAAGTTTCCTTCTACATCTCTATGTTTTAAAATCTAAAAAGACAATTTCATTCTCACTTCAAAACATCAATTCTTAAATGGATGGTTGCCACAGGGATGGTTGTCCAGTCCGCTGGTGTCCCCATTCTGTATTCTACAGATGTACTTGCATATTTGGAACACAAAATACTTTGTGACAAGATTTTATCTACAAGTATGTTGATATTTTCTGAAATAAATAAAAATTGTAGATGAATTTAAAGTAACTTTTCTGTTTCAATAACAGCTCAGTTTCAGTTTAATGAAACATTTATATGAGCTTAAATGAACTTTATTGCTGGATATGATCAGCAATGACTGTTTATATCACTAGTCCTAGTAACAACTCTTATAATGCCTAATGCTATTAATCACTCAGTGTGACACATTACAGGAACACTCCTTCTCTCTCATTTCAATTAAGTTTTATATAATGCAATGATGTGGTAATTATACATGATTCATAAGTAGAGAAGTTATAGTAAGATTGTCTATTGTAGGATTTTCCCTGTCCAATCACATTAGGACAGCGGGAGGCCTGTGATTGGACGAGGGAAAGGGAGGCAGAGCTAAGAGTTGCAGAGAACAAGAGTGTCTTGAAGTAGGAGGAGAACCAAGATTGCTGTGGTATACCATCATGGTGCTTTCCAGCTACATGTAGCTATGATTTTACAAGGTTAGTCACATTAGGATAAAGCTTTTGTCATTATCAATTGGCTCTGGAATTATTGTATTGGCATCTTGTAAATTGTTTCCAATTTTGTTTACAATATTAATGATATATAAATCTGATTGGTTAATTAAGAATTATGAGTTTTGATTCTACCAGGGAACTGGGTATTGAGATGTGATGGCTGACCGCTGGGTGAGTGGTAGTAAGAGGAACTCAGAGAGTTGGCAGGCCACCAGGAGAGCAGAAGCATAATCCAGCCTCTTGGAGAGTTGGTGCATTCTTTTTTTAATATTTCCCTCAGCAGTTCATTTGCAAATAAGTATTACAAGATGCAACTGGAATGGCAAAGAAATAATTAAGATAACAAGGTCAAGACTATAGGCTACTGTATTCTCAGCTTTTCTATAGTAATCCATGTACACATGTAGATCTAAATGAGATGGCTGCTAACAGGTAGGGGCTGTAAGAGAATGGAAGCTTAGTAAAGGAAGAATAAGTCTTTGATTTGTAAATATAAACTATTGCTAGATTCCAGATAAAAGGGGATAAAGGTTGAAATGAGAAAACACTTTATGGAGAAGGCTGAATATTTCACTGGATAAACTCTTGAATTTTATGATGTTTAATCCTGCTGGTCAACTTGACAAGCTTTAGAGTCACTTAGAAGACACATCTCTAGGTGAGGATCCTTTCATATAAGACTAGCTGATAAAGGAAGAACCACTATGAATTTGGGCAGGATCATCTCAGGGGTTGTGGTTCTAGACTTACCAAAAAGAAGAAAGTCAGTTGGGTACTGCCATACCACCCCATCTCTGTCTTCTGAGTGCACAATGTGACCAAACAGGTCATGACTTTGAGAGAGAATTTGGGGTTCATGGGAATAGTTGCAGAGTGAAGCGGAAATGGAAATGGTTTGAATATAGTAACCAGGTAAGATAGTCTCAAAAATTTAAACTAAAAAACCCAAAAAACAAAAAACAAAAAAACAAAACAAAACAAAACAAAAATGGTGACCAAAACACAATCTAGTAAAACAAACCTACTCTAAATTTGAAGAGGTTTCTTCATCGGGTGTAGTTTCATCTTCAGACTGGTCACTTAGAAGATCACATGTTTGAATTGATGATGTATCTGCCACCTCTAAAACAGGAGCAATGCTAGGTCTTCTTAATTCTTTGCCTCCCTCTGAAGGGAGAGCCAAGGTAGGACCACTTGTTGCTCTGCAGCTTGTGTCTTGCAAGTCTATAGCCACAGTACCTAACATAGTAGAAAATAAAAATCCATTAGCACATTTCTACTATCTGTGACATAATGATCATTTGATGATCAAAACTAATCTCATTATCGAGCACTCATTTGTGTGTGTGTGTGTGTTTCTAATCTCTCTCAAGCTCTCAATGTAAATGTAATTTGGCTATCTTTTTTTTCCATAAGCATTTCACTGGATAAATGTATATTACAATTCATATGTGTGATCAGTCAGGCACAGTGGCACATACCTTTAATTCCAGCATTCAGGAGGCAGAGGCAGGTTGATCTGTGTGAGTTCAAGAGTAGCCCGATCTACCAGGTGGGTTTCAAGCCAGTCAAAGCTATGTAACGAAACCCTGCATCAAAAATCATTTGTTATAGATATAGTTTCTTGTGATAAGAACTTGGATCCAATTGTGGATATTTAAGAGGTAGAGAGGTCTTTAAAAGGTATGGTCTCCAGGAAAGTCCTGATGTGACGACCAGTGCTCAGTCATTCCAGTGTATGAACAAAGATGATGGTGAGTACTAAAGATCACATTATAGGACAACTGTCTCACTGGGAAAGAAGGAAGATTTTCTAGAAGTAATGAAAGAAAATCTTAGACAAATACATAAAGGATGTAAATTTTATAAAACTGATTTATTGATGCAAAAGAAATCCATCTGAGATGCTGTTATCTTAAAGTTGTAGACTTGAATGTACATTTATCACATTAACCCTATAGATGATCATGCAGTACCCTAGTACTTCAGAAAAAAAAGAAAATAGGGCATGTTAGGATTCTTTTCAAGACTTATCAAAAGCAAAATGAGATTATTTTCAATTTGCAACTCTGTCCCTTCATGTAAGACAGTCCCAACATTGAGTGTTAAACCCTTTCTCACTTTCAAAGGGATGCTTACATAACCTTCTTGTCAATACATCTGACTGAACATTACTTCCAAATACATAGTTGTTTTCTTTCCTAACAAGGCAACACACAGACAGAAGCATGCCTATATGGATGTGCCATTTGGTCTATTGTCAGTTATATTGCCAATACTGATATCAGCCAGTATCTGATATAGGTATGAGAAATTTATAATTTAGCAGAAAGATCTGAAGAAGCAGTTAGAGCTGCAGGAACGCGACTTTCCTTCCAACATCTTTGTCTCTTACAAATACTTGGTCCTTTCTGAGATCATTTCCTCTGCCATAAATAGGTAATCTGTGCTTTAGAGGCAATTTTTTTTTGTCACTGACCATTTATTCTAATCTTCTGTGGAAATCCTTATTTTTAAATCACAGGTCCTCAGACTATAGGATCTCCTGTATTTCATTAGTTCAATTATTCATCAGCTGTATTCTATTTTTTTGTGTGTGTGAATTTCATAATATTTGTAGTAGTTTGCTAAAGCTTCCATAACATTGTGGAACACATTAGATGCCATAATTGAGACTAATTTCTTACAATTATGAAGAATAAAGTTTCAGAACAAATTCTTCACATTGTTGTGATTTTTTCATAATATGGTGAGAAAGAGATTGGTTATCATTGCAAGTTCAATAATTGCCATCCCCTCAATTATCTTTTTCATCAGTTTCCTGTATGTGAGTCTCTGTTGTATTTCTTCTTCCTGACAGTTCACTAGTCATATAGAGACAATGTTAACCATAATGACTCCATTTTAACTTATTTATAAAAATAAAATTCCCAAATAAAAGTATATACAATGACACTGGAAGGGTTTTGGTTTAACTGTTTGAGTTTCAGATGACAATCACAAATTTCACCTTACACTATTATTGTCTCACTGGTTTCAAGATATAGATTGATATGTTTCCCACAACTTAATCTCTGACTTCCATGAGATCCCTAAAATGTGTCTGTCACCTTATTCTGAACTTTTCTATTCTCTTTTTCTTTGTTGATTATGTGTGTAAAGGTGTGTGAAGGTGTCCATATATTTTTGTGTGTCCAGGTATACAGTGTATGTGGAAGCACATAACAAGTATAAAAATATGTGGAGTCCAGAAATATGTGTGTATGTTCCTCAGAAGTCATCTCTCTGAGTTGCTGAGGGCCAACAGCATTGGTGAGCTGTCTAGACAATATCTAAGCAGATTGTCTCTGGTTCTTCAGCACTGGGATTACAAGTGTGTACTGGCTTGCTTAGGCTTTTCATGTAGATTCTTGAAAATAAACTCAAGTCTTCACCTTTTCATGATAATCTGTTTATCCACTTAACTATCTCACAATCCCTCAGTTGTTCACTTTCACTTAGGTGGTGTTACAAGTAATAGAAATGTAGTTTGCTGGAAAAAAGACAGCATTTTCAACAGATGGTACTGGCTCAATTGGCAGTTAGCATGTAGAAAAATGCAAATCCATCCATTCCTATCTCCTTGTACATCTCCAAGTGGATCAGGGACCTCCACATCAAACCAGATACATTAAAACTAATAGAAGAGAAAGTGGGGAAGAACCTCGAGCAAGTAGGCATAGGGGAAAATTTCCTGAAGAGGACGCCAATAGCTTATGCTCTAAGATCAAGAATTGACAAATGGGACCTCATAAAGTTGCAAAGCTTCTGTAAGGCAAAAGACACTGTCAATAGGACAAAATGACAACCAACAAATTGGGAAAAGATCTTTACCAATCCTATATCTGATAAAGGGCTAATATCCAATGTATACAAAGAACTTAAGAAGTTAGACTCCAGAGAAACAAATAACCCTATTAAAATAATGGGGTACAGAACTAAACAAAGAATTCTCAACTGATGAATACCAAATGGCTGTGAAGCACCTAAAGAAATGTTCAACATCCTTAGTCATCAGGGAAATGCAAATCAAAACAACTCTGTGATCCCACCTCACACCAGTCAGATTGGCTAGGATAAAAAACTCAGGTGACAGCGGATGCTGGAGAGGTTGTGGAGAAAGAGGAACACTACTTCATTGTTGGTGGGATTGCAAGCTGGTACAACCATTCTAGAAATCAGTTTGGCGGTTCCTCCAGAAATTGGACATAGTTCTACCGGAGGACCCAGCTATACCA
>NW_022196891.1:37755589-37759496 GCF_008632895.1 Mastomys coucha | reverse complement strand
CAACCACCAACCAAGGACTATATATGGTGGGACTGATTGTTCTGGCAGCATGTGTATAGTAGAGGATTTCAAAGTCAATCATCAATGGGAGGAGAGGTCCTTGGCCCTGTGAAGATTCTGTGCCCCAGTTAGGGGAATGCTAGGGCCAATAAGTGGGAGAGGGTGGGGTGGCAGGCATGGGAAGGGGGGAGGCACCTGGATTTGTTCTTCTTGGTTTTGTCTGCTTGTTTGTTTGTTTGTTTGGAGGGGAAACTGGGAAAGGAGAAATCATATGACATGTAAATAAAGAAAATATCTAATGAAAAAAAGAAATGTAGTTTGCATTTATTCTGCATATTTAATCCATGAATAGCACTATTGTGACTTTCTGTAACAATCCTTACCCACAGCATGGTTTGAAATCACTGAATAGTGAGTTAAGTTACATGACTATAGACTGAGGTACAGATAGCCATGAAAGTCATGGTATTTGAAGCCACATCAAAACCCCACCATTTAGAGCATCATACCGAGGTGCGAAATCGAGGTCAATAACATAGGTATATGTATTTTGTTGTGTATGTATGGCAAGGTATATAAATAGCAACTTCTGATTGGGGGTAGATGGGAAATGAAGTTAAGGATAATAAGGCCAAATGTAGTACAAGTAAAATATCCAAAATGGGTGGAAAGCGTGAGCTCATTAAGTAAGTAAAGACAATGTAATTACATGAAGGAAACGGCATGCATTCCTTATGACATGAAATCATATACATACATGTTTGTAGGTAGTTTAATGGGAAATTTGTAATGAATTTCACCTTACCTGTATCTATATTATTTTATTGTGTACGTTAGTGTCATAAATGTCAAAGTCCATGATGGGAATATGAAGAAATGTCTGAGTTTTGAAAAATAATAATAAAAAAAAACCACTGAAAGTAGTCCCAATTGGTCATTGAACAGATAATCAACAAGAAAAATATACAAGGCAAACACTTATAATCAGAAACATAAAGTAATTACCGAATACATTGTGGTAATCTTGCTTTTTAAAATCAATGATTTAGAAATTTTGTTCAGTATTATCTAATCATTCATAATTTATAATATACACAAATAAGTTTTGAGATTGACTATGAACAAAATTTTAGGAAAATAGATGTACATTTATAATCTTACAAAAACACACTGAAGGTAATTCCAATGAGTTTGTACTGACCCATGCTGGCAATGATGCTGTGGACAGGTAACCTGGAAGGGCCGTGATAAAATGACCTTGACACATTACTTTTTCTCTGTTGATCTTGATTCTTAAATGCTGAATTTTCTTCTTTGGTAATATTAATATAAAAACATATGTCTGAAGCATTCATAATATATCGAGGACCTGGATTCAGCAAAATGTTTTTATTATCCTCCCTCCTAACACCAACCAAGCAGACACCAAACCTTAATTTAAAAGAAGAATATAAGAGTTTAAGAATTACAATTTGGAAACGTCCTTAGCTTTTATTTTCTTTTAAAAGCTTATATTTGTAAGAAAATTAGTCAACTCTAATCAAACAGAACAAAAATAAGTACACCAGATAATAGAACTAGGGAGCCGGAGTGGATCCTAACATTTAATAATCTCACTTTTAAAGGAAAAAAGTATAAATTCAATTAGTCTTAAGATTCATGTATATATAAATGAAAAAATAAAACAATGTAGAATATTAAACTGCTTGTCATACAGGAAATGTAACACTGCTTTATAATTCTTAGGATAACTAATAATATCAAAGCTATGAACAATACATCTTACCTTGCTTAGAATTTTTACAAGTGATTGGCATAAGGGAGACTCACGAAATGTCATGTGAAAAGAAAGTGATGTCTCTGAATTGCCTTGCTTATCACTTATGCCACCTTTCATACATTCAAGAAAGAAACATTTCAAATGTTCCTCAATGGCCATACATGTTCAATAGGGAACTCTGAATGTAATATTGTATTTAAATATTTATTATTCCTCTTTGGTAACTTTCAAAATTCATCTTAATACAAAAAAGAGTAAGTGAGCAAGTTTCAAAATACATGTAATAGTAAAATATGTATAAATAGTAACATAGAGTTAAATTTGAATACATTATATATTAGTTAAAAATATATTAAAGCATCAAAATAAGTTTCATTAATATACTTTAGCATAGCTGATTTTTGATGTATTTTTAATTCCATAAGTTACTAATTTAGTATAAAAGGGGAAGAATGAGTTTAATATCCACTTCTTTATTTTTAGAGAGTTATATCTTGTTTTAGAATTGAAAGTAGAAAGTCAGCAAGATTAGCCTGGTCCACATGGTGAGTTTGAGGACACCCTACGTTATATGAGACCACAATTCAAAAGATCAAAAGGGGAAATGTGTTATTTCTTTCTTCTGTCGAATAATTTTTTAAGTGTTTGTGTTATTGTGACTATAAATAAAACTAAATATCAATTTAAATTTAATTTATGGAACAAGTACATTATTGGATGTCTATAATTTCTTAAAGGAGTTAGATGCTGTGAGGATCTAAGCTTTGGTAGAGTAGATAATCCCAACAAATTTTCCTCCTGGTAAACATAACTTGTAGAAATGACAGAGTCTATAGTTAAAAATGGAACAAAAAATTATACTTAAAAAAACTAAACACATTAGCACCAATTTGGAAAGCTGTTTAACTGTTCTGATCGATGGGTTGATGAGTTAATTCTCCACTGGAAACAGTAACATACTTTTTGTGTGCATGGAAAGAAGCATAGGTAAAACTCTTCCCTTCATATTCAGCAAAAAATGTGCTTTCTTCCAAAACGATGTGATAGACTTCGTTTCCTGAGCATCTCCCATATGTCTTCTGCCACTGCTCAGGTGACTGCTGCCCTTCTCTGCAACACAAGCATACACACATACACACAAAGGAAAACAAAATGAATGGAGATGAATGGCAGTAGTGACCAGTCAGCCAATCCACAAGGTCAAGAAGCAGTAAACACAGTCCAAGCCTTATGAGGCTGTGAGCTCAGAAGGATGATGTTACACAGAAGTCCCAACACTAAATTAAATTCAGCATCACGTACAACATGGAACCTTCATGAATACTGGGGTTGCAAGAAAGTGGGAGTTTTACAAGGTTCAATGCCAGAAGTATTTACTCTGACCATGGCTTTATGAGCTCACATTTGATGCCTTCTCTGAGGAAATGCTACATTCATATCCAGTTATACAAACTTCAGGTTAGCTTTTGTGTATTTTATAACCAAGCCTCACCTCAAGCTGTGTATTCTTTAAAAAAATATTCACTTTGTATAAGGGGCTGAGGAATACATTTGATATTTATACCATTTCAAAATGCATGTGTTACTTGTATTCACATGGTAGCATTTTATGCAAGGCCTTTGGGGGTAGTTAGTTCATAAGACTAAACTCTAGAATATATTAGAGTGCCATCATCAGTTCTGAAGAACTAGCCAGCTTTTTCTACTAATAATATGCTCCAGAATCAGAAATCTACAACTTAAAAATTCCTGTCCAGCACCTGGCACACTACAACCTGTATTGTAGAATTCTAATCCACTGAAATGTGAAAACTAAAGTTTTCTTGTGTATGAACCATTCATTGTTTCTTGTGAAAATAACTAAACGTTGACTAAACTTTATACAAAAGAGATGCTAAAGGTACTTATAAAAAAAAAGGCATGAAAATTAAGAAAACTCATGGTTTCCTTAGCTTCGTAACATTCTGTCTAATTTTGTGGTTTTAAAATTTTAATTCACATGAAAATCATAGTATAATGTCTATATCTCATTTCCTCATTTACTTTAGTATATTTATTTACTATTTCAGGTTAAATCAGGCAAAGTCATCAGAAATTGAATGGAAATATATATATATATATATATAT
>NW_022196891.1:37744833-37755579 GCF_008632895.1 Mastomys coucha | reverse complement strand
ATATATATATATATACATACATATATATATATATATATATTTAATGTTATTTCATTGTAATCTTGACAAGATAACTTCCTAAAGTAAGAAACTAAATGATGAATTTATCATATAGAGTTTTCCATAGAGTTATATCCATTTTAGAGTCAGACTATGCCCTAAAGAATTAGAAAAGAAATTAATTTATTAATATTTTCAAAGTATCTATTAACCAAAAATATATACATGTTCCCAAAATAGAGGCCACTCTTTCTTTACTCCATCATGAGTTTCTTGAAGAATCAGAAATGGATTCTGGAATCTACTTCCAGATTTGAATTTTAATTCCGCAAATTTCAGTGAGTTATTTATCTTCCTATTTATTTGAGTTTTATCCCATCTGTGAAAAACAGCACTAACATGGTTCTATTAGCTAAAATGATGTAAGCTAAATTAATCACCAGGATGATATTAAAATAAAAAATACCCAGAAAATGCTGGCCTTTTTCTGTTGTCTAACAACTTCGTTTCTTCCAATTTTTATAGTTATTCTCAACATATCTGCTGATGTACTGCAGTAATAGTCCTTTAAAAGTCTGTACTCTTTGATGTTAGTATATCTCTTTAGAAATATTGAGAAAAGTGGAGTATTTGACTATTGATGAATGTATTGCTTCTAATTGCTACTTCTTACACATCATAGTTTGAATCTCAATTCTAACACAGTCATATCTGGAACATATCCCCGACCTATGGGACTATTTTGAAGCATGTGGAAACTTGAGGTGGTAAAGCCTGTCAGGCAAACATGGGTTGTCAAGTATTGGCCTTGGAAGGTCAAGGGTAGCCCTCCCAGCTAACTGATCCACCAGTGTGTTAAAAAGCCTCAGTGTCATGCTACCACGCACAGATGAACTGCTCTGTGAACTGACTGAAATCTCTCTGAAACCCTGTATCAAAATAAGTCTTTTTGCCCCTTTAAGTTTTTCCTCTAGGATATTGTACCACTGAGGAGATTGAAAGTAAGTAAATTAAGATTGATGATTCTTTGTGGAGAGAATTTCCCTTTGGCCAACACAAATAAAATCATCCTGTAGACCAAAGAAGAATTTGGTAAAATGGTATTTGGCAAAGATAAAAGTCTATGATGAAGATCCAGCAATGTTAGAGAACATGCTGGCTATAGATCTTGACTTATTTGAGATACAAAATGATCATAGGGTCAGAGAGTTGTTATGCAGTTGTACTAAAATTCCTCCAGGAGAATCATGAATCTAACTTAGAAGCTGAAATGGGAACACAATGTGGTGCTGAGGAGAGTAAAAGTGATGGGCAGAGTGCAGACCAGTTCCAAAATCCTTTTCTGTGTTGCGCTTCTCCTCTTGCTACTTTATAGTCTTTCTTCAGCCCTCAGCAGCCATCATTGCATGAAGAACCTCTCTCTTCATGACTTTCCTAAATGCTTTTAAGAAGTAACCAAGAACCTTTACTTTTTACTAACTATAAAGATGCAAAAATTTTCAATGAAACTTAGGTTATTTGCTTGAAAGCAAATGTGGCCATTTTCTCAACTATGTTCATGGCAGCTTTATTCATTATAGCCAGAAAATGGAATCAATCTAGATGTCCCTCAACAGAAGAAAGGATAAAGAAAATATGGTACATTTATAGCATGGAGTATATTCCCCAGTTATTGAAAACAATGGCATCATAAAATTTGCAGAGACATCAGGAGAACACAGGCACCGAATCGACTGACCAGGACTCATGGGGCTTGTGGAGATCAGAGGGCCTGTAGAGGTCTGACCAAGGTCATCTGCATATACATTATAGATGAACTGCTTGCTCTTCTTGTGGGAGTTTTAACAGTAGTAACAGGGGAGGTGGGTGTAGGAGTATCCCTGACTCTTTTGCCTACTTATTGGAACATTTTCATCCTGCTGGGTTGTCTTGTCCGGCCTTGATGCGATGGTATGTGCCTGGTCTTATTGTACCTTGTCATGCTATGTTCGGTGGATGTTCCTGGGAGGCCTGGTCTTTTCTGGAAAAGAATGGTAGAGACAGAGGATTTGGAGGAGAAGGGAAGTGTGGACAGTAGCTAGGGGTAGAGGAGGGAGTGGACACAATGGTCCAGATGTAATACATGAGAAACAAATAAATAAAACAGAAGTGGAAATTTCATCAAATAACGATACAGTCTCACAAAAGAATGATTTTGTGCAGAGGCTTTTAGATTGAATATAATGCTAATTAACAGAATGAAGAGTATAGTCAGATATCACTAAGAATAAAATAAATGGTTAAGATTTGAGAAGAAATATAAAGAGAAAGATGTATAAGTTTTATGAAGGATAATTTCAATGTAAAGAGGATTGCCCAGGAATGCCTTATGCACTAGGCCAAGTGCTGAAGAAAATCTGAGCATGAGATTAGCTGCTGCTGACTAGAAGAAAGCTATGAAAGACTGCAGCAGAAGCAGCAGCAGAAACATCAAGAGGCATTATCCCAAAACATAGGAATGCCCAGTATGTGTAAACAAGAGCAAAGAAGCCAATTTGTCTGAATTGAGGGAGAAAGAGAGGAAATCGGAGACAGTTGACCAAGGACTGCACTCTTACAGAAACATACCCTTCAACAGATGTGACCTTTACTTGGAATGACTTGGCAGGCAGTAGATTTTAAATATGTGTAAAAGTATACACTTACATTTTATAAAAATTCCTCTTGTCATTGTCTTAAGAGTAGCTTGAAGAAAAACAAGGATAAAGGAGGTTATTTTGTGGGGCCAGCTAGTAATGGTGCCTACCACCAAAGATTCTCTTATGCTCGTCAATTGCTTTGTACTTTTCTCCATGAATGGTTAAACTTTTAAACTAGTCCTAACTTGTCTCAACTGCTGGCCTGGAAATATTTACTATGTTGTAATAAAGATGAAGAAGTATGTAAAGTTTTTCAGTACATGGGAATGATAATGTAGAATATGGAAATTGGGGATTGCCATGATTTGGTCATTATACATAGTATACATAATTAAACTGTAATGGTATTACAATCTAATTATATTAAATGGGTACAAACATTCTGTCAGTGTTTAAAGATTTAAAAGTTAAATTTCAAAGCTTTGAATAATTTTTTCTAATTATGTTGTAAAAAGTCTATATGGGGTTGAAATTTGTGATAACTATTACCTTTGAGATTTCATACGTTCATATTTTCTCCTTTCTACTATAGCCAAGATTAGTCTTTCATTTCTTCTGATCAATATACTTGGCATTACACCTAAGAATTCATAATGATATGGATCTTCCCTATTGACCTTCTGTTCATTATTGGTTATTCATATTTGTTGTAGTAAATTTACTTCTGGTTTCACAGCACTACAATAGAAATTATAATATTGTATTACTAAATAATAAAGCCCCAAGAATAAAGGGATATTAATATATCAATTTACTACTACCGTGATTCCAAGATGTGACATCCATTTATAACTCAGAATAAACTTTTTTTAAAATTGTATTTTTTGTGAAAGGTGATAAATAAGTTAATATCATTTTTCTAAAGTTGTTGAAGATACTATCTATTCTCTGTTATATGTTTTTGATCAGCATACATGTTTATGTTAAGATCTTGAATTTTTCTACTCATCTGTATGTTTTCTCTTTCCTTCTTTCTTTCTTCTTGTCTTTTCTTGCTTTCTCTTTCATTCTTTCTTTTTTCTCTGTTTCTTTCTCTCTTTCTTTCTTTCTCTTTCCCTTCCTTCCTTTCTTTCTCCCTTTCTTCCTTTTTCTTTTTAACTCGTTTTTTTGCCAGTACCATGTGGTTTTTTATTACAGGCTCTGTAATGTTCTTGAGGTCTGAAATGGCAATTTTTCCTGCTTGTACCTTTCCTTAGTATTAAATTTTTCTGGAGTCTTTTGTGATTCTACATGAATATTAACATTTTTCCTATTTCTGTGAAGAGTAATGTGTCTAATTGCATTAAATCTATAAATGGATTTGGGGAGAATTGTCATTTTCACAACATCAATTCTTGCAATTCATGTGCATAGTATGTCTTTCCATTTTTCTAATGTCTTCCTTCTTATTACAGATGCTTAAAGTTTTCGCTGTAGAAAATTTCATTTTTTTTGGTTAGATTTATTCCTAAATACTTTTTTCCTTTGTAATATTGAATGAAACTATGTACAATATATATTTTTCAGTGCTTTTTCCTACTTTTCAGTAAAATGTTTATTTATAATATTAATCAACATGAAACAATTTCTAAGTAAGAGTTTGGACTATAGAGGTGGTAAGTGATTTATCCACATAGAGATTAAACGTTGGTGGAGTATATACCATGGATGTCTTTTTGTGTCTGAGTTACCTCAGTCAGAATGATATATTCTTGTTCTATCATTTGCTTCCAAATTTCATCATGTCCTTGTTTTTAGTAACTGAGTGGTATTTCATTGTGTAGATGAATCAATTTTTCTTTATTCATTTTTTTCCAGAGGGACATCCAGTTTGTTTCCAGTTTCTGGATAGTACAAATAAAGCTGCTATGAACATACTGGAGCAAGTATCCTTGTGGTGTACTAGAGCATCTTTTGGGTATATGCCCAAGAGTGATATAACTGGATCTTGTGGTAGAACTACTCCAAGTTTTGTGAGATACCACAAAATTGATTTTCAGAGTGGCTGTATAAGTTTGTACTCCCATCCATCAATGAAGGAGTGTTTCTCATGCTCCACACCCTATCAGTGTGTGTTTTTCCTTGAAGTTTTGATATTAGCCATTTAGATGGATGTAAGGTAGAATCTCAGAATCATTTTGATTTGCATTTTTCTGATGACTAAGGACATTGAACATTTCTTTAAGTATGTCTCAGCCATTAGATACTCTTCTGTTGAGAATTCCCTGATTAGCTCTATACCTTATTTTTAATTGGGTTATTGAGTTTGTTGGTGACTAATTTCTTGAGTTAGCTTTGGTATATTTTATCATTATATATTTTGAATATTAGCCCTCTGTCAGATATAGGGTTGGTCAAGATCTTCTCCCATTCTATAGGCTGCCATATGTTTCCTATTGATGGTATCTTTTGCTTTACAGAAGCTTTACAGCTTCATGAGCATCTGTTTATTAATTGTTAGTCTTAGTGACTGAGCTCTTGCTGTTTGGTTCAGGAAGTTGTCTCCTGTACCAATGTGATCAAGACTATTCCACAATTTCTCCTCTATTAGACGGAATGTATCTAGTTTTATGTTGAAGTCATGGATCCACTTGTACTTGACTTTTGCGCAGGGTCATAATATTAATCTATTTGTATTCTTCTCCATACAGACATCGAGTATGTGCTCATTAGCCATAAAATATAGAATATTAACACTGCATATTTACAGAGACAAATAAGTTAAATAAAAAGGAGAGCTCAAGGGAGAATACTTTATTCTGCCTCAGAAGGGGAAATGATAAAAACTGAGGATAGCTAATGGAGGACTCCAGACACCAGGGAAGCCAGAAGCTCCCAGAACCCAACAAGGATGACTTTAGCTGAAATGCCCAGCGAAGGGGTTATAGAACCTGTAGAGACCATCTCCTGTAGATAGGCACAGCCCTTAGTTGAGGGATGGGACCACCTACCTATCTCAAAAATTTTAACCCAGAAATATTCCTTTCTAAACTAAAGACAGGGACAAAGTAAATGGAGCAAAGGCTGAACAAAGGGCCATCTGGACACCATCCCACCTAGGGATCCGTCCTGTCTGTAGACACCAAAGCACAACACTGCTGCTTGCTGTTGCCAAAAGGCACTTACTGACAGGAACTTGATATGACTGTGCCTCGGGAGGTTCTGCCAGCAACTGACCAATGCAAATGCAGATGCTCTCAGTCAACCATCAGATTGAGCTCTGGGATCCCAGTTGGGGTCTGGCGGTCATTCTGGAAGAGTGGAGGGGAATTGCAACACCACGAGAAAAGCAATGTTTGCTGGCTGGACCACCCAGTGCCCCAAGGGACTTGACCACAACCAAGGAGTGTACAGGAAGGGATTCATGGCTCTAGATACATATGTAGCAGAGGATGGCCTTGTCTGACATCAATGGGAGGAGAGGCCCTTGGTCCTGTGGAGGTTTGATGCTCAGCTTAGGAAGATGCTGGAGCAGTGGAGCAGGAGTAGGTAAGTGGGTCAGGGAGCACCCGCATAGAGTCAAAGGGGAGAGGGGACAGGAGAGACAGGGTAGGGATGAGTTGAGGGGTAACCAAGAAGGATGATATAATTTGAGATATAAATGAATAGAATGTTTAATTTAAAAAAGGTAATAAAAATAAATGAGAAAAAGATAAATAAATAAATAAATAAATAAATAAATAAATAAATAAATAAGAAATGAGAGATGAAAAGAGGGAAGAAACTGGGAGGGAGAGGAAAAGAGGCAAAGGGAGAGAGAATGAGGTTTAGAGAGTACAGGAGAAAAAGAGAGGGCCATGGGAGAGTGAACAGAAATTGGCAGAGGAAAAGGGCCTAGTAGAGAGTGGAGTGGGGGCATCTCTGTGATATGGCAGAGACCTGGGATGGGAAAGCTTAAGGAAGTCTATGAGGGTAACTCTTACTGATACTCAGAGCAGTGGGAGACATGGAACCTGAAGTGGTTACCTCCCAAAACCTTGCAGGACTCCAGTAGAAGGATAAGGACATCAACCTACCTACAAAAACTTTGACCCAAAATTTGTCCTGCCTACAAGAAATGTAGGGACAAAATGGAGAAGAGACAGAAGGAATAGCCAACCAATGACTAGCCCAATGCTAGTCATTGCAGAGACCCAATGCCAAATTTTAGGTGCAGCTCGGGAATCCTGTAGAAGAGTTGGAGAAAGGACTGGAGGATCTAAAGAGGATAGGACCTCCATAAGAAGAAGAACAGTGTCAACTAACTTGGATGGGTGGGTCCTCTTAGAGACAGAACCATTAACCAAAGAGTGAGCAAGGGCAAGACCAACACACCCTGCACATATGAAATAGATTTGTAACTTGGTCTTCATGTAGAGCCCCCAACAACTGGATCAAGCGCTCACCAACTATGTTGCCTGCTAGTGGATCCTGTTCCCATAACTGGGCTGCATTATGTGGCCTTACTGGGAGAGAATGTCCCTAGTCCTGCAGTGATTTTATGTGTCAGGGTGGGTTGGAACCCAGGAGGGTCCTCCCCCTTCTCACTCAAATTGATTACACCATACAAATATGCTCACAGGCACATGAGCGCATGCATGTGTGAGCACGTGTGCACACAGACACACACACACATATACACACACACACATATACACACACACACATATATATACACATACACATATTATACAGATACTATGAATACAATAAAAAGAATCTAATCTTGATTAAGAGTTCAATGGAATTTCTTGTTCCAAATACAAAATCTTTGAGTCTTATTATATAGCACCTCTGTCTCTGTGTCAAAATTGTACTGGGCTATTCAATATGTTCACTTTTTTTTTTTAAAAAAAAATTCATTCATCTGACAATTTCTTATTGCTGAGTCCATAATAAAAAGTGGTAGAATTTGATTTCTAACCCATGTGTTTTCTATATATGTGTGGAGCATATAATGACTCTGAGCAAAATTAAGGGTGTCCTTTGTGCCAGAGGACTGCCTTTAAAGTTAGGAAGTGTAGTCATTAATGGGCATCTACCTCTTTTACAATACTGTATTCATTGTTTTAAATAAATAAGATAGTAATATCTATATTTTTCTAGCAATTTCTGTTCACTTTGTCATTAAATTAGTCAGTTAAACACAAGACACACATTAATAGATTCATCAAGCTTCACACACTGTCACCTGACTTGTGGATATACAATTATTGGCATTATTCAGCCAAATTATTTTCACAACAATAAAAAAATAAATGTTTACAAGACTTCCATGACAGAGTAATCTAGTTTAGTAACTAACATAAGCTTTACATGTAGATGAAAATTTCACCTGAGGAAAGGAAGTCATAAAAGTTCATATTTAAATAAGTGAAATAAATGTTTGTCTATTTGTTCATGATTAAAAATGAAATTAATATATTTATTAACACAATATTAATTAGAGATATATTTTCAAAAGTTTTATATGAGTTACCAAATGTTTAAATGTAGTTCAAATCAATTAATTTTAGTTAACTCTGAATTCTTCAGATTTAACATCATCTTAGTTCTATATATTTATTCAAAGAGTTTAGAGAATAATCTTCTAAAACACATGAACTACATGATTTTCAGTCTCAAATTTTTACTATAAGAAAAGTTAAAATATGTAAGTTTTACAATCTTAGCTTTACTTCTACCATTCAACAGGTAGTCTATAGTTTAATCCCTGTTGGCTCAAAATATAATTATAACACAGAGTAGCCTATGACTTTTTATTCATACTGATAAATTGTGTGGGTAATGGGGCACATTGGATCCCTAAACAATTATGACTACAACACAAACAGACCTTAAATCTTTGGTACAGACTCATTCTTAATAGTTGGTTTCTAGAAAGTTCCTCAAAGATAAACCTTCATTTTAGAGGTTACCTTAATAAAGACACAACATATTCTAGGAGGGGATGAAACATTTCATCTTGAAGAAATATCATTGAGATAAGGAAATAAACAACTTAAAAGTTTCCTGAGTCCCTGAAACTGACAAAAATCCCTAATGCCTCCTGCTTGGATAAAAGAACAGAAAAAGGAAAGAGAGAGAGAGAGAGAGAGAGAGAGAGAGAGAGAGAGAGAGAGAGAGAGAGAGAGAGGAACAGTTCTGAGCCTAGAAGACGCTCAGGCCAACTATGGCACCAAGAAATGTCACACAAAGCTTGGTGAGCTTTTCGCAGTCTGTGCTGTGCATTCTGTGTTGCCAGCTTTTGGGAGCTGTCACCCCTGCTTCAGGGCTTTCGGTGATGCATCTGTCTTTGAGTCATTTTTGCTTGTATAAGTATCCCCTCACCCACACTCCTATAACTCCAACAAAAGTTCTTTTTAAGTAAATTTGACATTGGTCTATCTTCAGTTGCTTGTCTGAGGTGAGTGGAGAATAGAAGAGTTACATAACCCTAGTTCACAGACAGACTTGACTACTGCCTGTATAGGGGTCTATCTATCTAGAATGTGAGGTGGTAAGACTTCTACAGGAACAAACACAATCATTCAGCTCATTATCGGAGGATGTGTTTATGCACTTCTGGTTGAAAGCAGGACTTCAGCTATTTACAGTACCAGACAACAAAACAGAAATCTTCATTCTAAGACCAAAAATGTAGCGAAGACCATATACAAAATGATAACTGATTTTTCTATCCACTAGATGGAACTGAAAAGCTGTTTGGTATTTACTGAATATGCAATTCAATTGCTCAAATTGGAGTGAGTTGAGAAAGGCTATGCAATGTAATTTTCTCACACAATAACAAAAAACATAATAAAGGGATCAAGGTCAGTAAGGAGTTAAAGTAATCAAAAGTTGAATGTTCACAATTGATAGGTTGGCTAAAATTCACCAACATCAAAGTTGATTTGTCCTATAGTATTTTAAATGTGGGTGTTTTTGAAACACTCACTTAATTCCTGACCATTATTGAGAAAACTAAGTAAGTAAAGCCTGATAATCCTGGGTAGAAGATTTTATATAGTTTTAGAACTGTTGTGTGAAGGAAAGAAATTAATTTGTCCTAGTAAAACTGCACACCACAGCTCACAACCATCATTTTCTCACGTCTCATGTTAAATCTGTACTTCGAAATCAATAAAAAGTTATAGTCAAAATGAACTTTGCATTGTCTCAGAGCATAGCTGTGCTCTTACAAAATACCAACAGTTCAGCTTGTGTTCAAGCACGTCAGTGACTGTAACACGGATTCTCTGATGCTGTGTCTGTACCTTCAAATTAGCACACCATAATGAGTTCTACATGGAAATTACATCCAACAACCATTAACTTGATATTTAGGGATAAAGGCATCTGGGAATTTCCTATTGTGGCTATTGAAGGTCAATAGTTTTTGCCCTTTTTTTTAAAAACTAATTGTAGCCAGGTAGAGTTCTGCTGCCTCTTCTTGCTGTCATTCAATTTGTTCTTTATTTTGAAAACTCATCTTACCATAAATTTATTGATAAAATAAGTCTATAGCAGAAATTTATAGTATGTTCTAAACCCACATATAAAGTGTTGGTTCAGTGGTGGAGTGCTTGCCAAGAATGTGTGAGGTCCTGGATTTAATTCACAGTGCCCTCAAAAGTTTACAAAATGCTGAGAGTCTGTGCTAGATCATGATGTCCACAAATCAGAGCACTGCTTTCGTGAGATAGGAAATGAAAAAACAATTTCAGAACATAATACTCTAGAAACAATTTATGTAGGTTTAGTGGGAGATCTTACCCAAAAGCTAACTAAAAGTATAAACAAATAAGTTATTAATGTTCAGGGCACATCAATAGAAATCTATGAAAAATTGGAAAAGTCAAGAATCACTGTCCACTCCCTTGCATGGTATTCTGACTGTTTATCCTCAACATTCATCGTCTAGTAGGAAGAACAGAGAATAATTTAGAAAACATTTTCTTGGAGTCTAGTCCATAACTCACTATTTGTTAAACATCCTTAAGTAAATTGTAATGCTTTTCCCTTAGTCTCTTTTCGTGGATTCAGATAGAGAATCTCCTTTTATGGAACAAGACTGATACAGATTAAGAACAGTCTGATAAGCCGGGCGGGGGTGGCGCACGCCTTT
>NW_022196891.1:37742344-37744823 GCF_008632895.1 Mastomys coucha | reverse complement strand
ATTAATGAATTCTGTAGAAAGCAAAGAATATAAAAACACTGATATGATTAGTTAGATTTGGTTTTGTTTTAATTTTTGCACTTTCAGATAAAAGCATGTATAACCATTTAGTAGATGAGTATTTTTAATTTAGCCACGGCAATGAATTAATTATTTTTCATGAAAAACATTTCAAAATTGAATTAAAAGACATAAAGTAAAACATAAAAATGTGGTACAGGACTAGAGGAAGACACCTGACACTGATATTTGCCATTCCCATGAACAGAGGAAGGGTGGTAGATGATGATGATGATGGTGATGATGGTGATGATGATGATGGTGATGATGATGAATGATGATGGATAGTCAGGCTACTCATATTACACACACACACACACACACACACACACACACACACACACACACAAAGTACATACTCATACACACACACATCTGCACACCAAAAATCAACCTTATTATTTCCAGTGATACACTCTTAATTAAAAATAATTTTAAAGTAGTGGGTGTGTGGTGAAGAGATGAAGAAGAGGGATGACTCTTTCTTTGATCTTCCTAAAGAGGAAGGTTACTGTTCTCTTTTTCTAGGAATCTTCAATACCAGAGCCCCCTGGGGCCCGGCTCCTCCTATTTTGGCACCTTCCGAAATATCATGAGAGTTGCTCTTCTTGGCATTGCTTACTTTCACCTCTCAGAAACCCAAGGAAAACTCTTGTCCCTTTTATCATTTTGATCATGAAACATGATTATTTCTTGGTCATTTTCAACAAAGTCTCGGGAAGCAATGTGTTAAATGTGTAAATTTCACAAAATGCTTGCAAGCCTGGGTTCAAAGGATCCCATAAAGCATATCCTTTATTTTACTCATATAATTAATGCCTGATGAACATTTATATTGTATGAAAGAACTTTCCAGAAATATAAAATGTATACATAAAAATCTCTACTTGAATTATTTTATAGATAAGGACGCAAGAACATAAAGACCTGAGTACAAAGTGCATGATACATATCTATTCGTCAAACATAACAAAATCCATTGCAAGTTTATAAAGAGGATAAATCACATCGAATTGGAAAGTTTAGAAATATCCATAAGGAGAAAGAACCTTTGATATAACAAAATTTTTCAGGAAGGGAGAAGGAGTGAATTTAAGGCATAGGGAACCACATTTTCAAAAGATACAGAAGGCGGAAACTACAAAGTATATTTAGGATATGTTATTTGGAGAAAGTGCTATACACAAGAGAACCATGGGAGATAAGGAGGTAAAAATAAACCAGGACTCATGCACAGAATGCCTTAAAGGCATAAAATGGAAATGTTTCAATCTCATTTGACGATGAATGCTAAGCTATTAGGACGATGAATGCTAAGCTATTAGGAGCTCCCCAAGCAGAAGGCTGCAAGGCCACTACTCTGTACAGATTTCTCAAAATGGGTTCCACAGGAGGCCTCCAGTTAATTCTTTATTAGTGTACTTAAGAAAATCCCAAGTAAACACGTGGAATGATAGATACTTAAAATAAAATGCCACTCTGTGCAAATTCTCATTATATATTATGCCATATAAAAAGAAAATTTCCATCATGTTTAAAGTACACATAACTTCCCCTTTCTTCATTTAGAGTTCCACTCTTGAAGCTCCTATTACAGTTGTTTTTATTTGTTGGTTTTGAGAGAGAGAGCCTTTTGTATCCCAGGATTTATTTAGTATTCCCAGCAAATATGGATTGTTTCTCCCTGTTCCAGATCACCATTCCTATGCCTGCAAGCATCAGGATTGCAGGTGTGTGCCACCACAACTGAATACATATTTATGCTATGAAAGAAATGGATAAAGAACCACCCAGGCAAAACCAGAAAATATTGTATTTCTTAACTTTTGTGATCAAAAGATCACATTTCTGTGGGAGTGTTTGGAACTGGATACACACTGGAAAACAAGAACAGTTTGTGGATGGAATCCCAAAGAACCCACCATACTCACACCCCCTGACCATGTTCGGAGCCAAATGGTGCCCTCTCTTCAATCCACATGTCCAGGCTCAATTCCTAGTAGCTCGGGACATGGCTGCATTTGGCAATCAAGCCTTTGGGGAGGTGTTTTCACTAAACTGGGACTGTTGCAAAGAGTCCTGATCCAAGTTGACATGTGTTCTTAGAAGAAGGTGAAACGTGGGCTCACAAAAAACAGCAGAGGTGTGGGCTCATTGAGGAGACACCATCTGAGGAACTCACAAAAGGCAATCAAGGAGACTGAGCTCTGATATAGGCTTTCTGGTTTCAAGAACTTCTAGAAAACGAATTTCCTCTATATATAGTTCCCAGACAGATGTATTGTTTTATTAACATTATCTTGCTATTATTTTTAGTGGCCAATGATGGTCACAATACATACACACACACAGCACACACAAGAAGAGGAATGAGAGAGAGAGAGAGAGAGAGAGAGAGAGAGAGAGAGAGAGAGAGAGA
>NW_022196891.1:37693160-37742334 GCF_008632895.1 Mastomys coucha | reverse complement strand
GAGAGAGAGAGAGAGAGAGAGAGAGAGCATGTTTGATACCAAAATTATCTATAATTCTCCTAGACTTGTAAATGAGTTTATGTTCATGGCCTAAAGGTCAGGAGCAAGAATCCAAGAGAACAGCTTCTCAGAGTTGAATAAGCAGGTGGAGCCCATTTAGGTCATTAAGAAGTTCTGTGGAGTTCTAAGTATAATACTGAGTCCTAAGAATAAGTGTTAGCCACTGAGCTCCTGTCGAATACTGGAAAACTATATTGCACCTGAACTGGACAGGGTGTCAAACATGAAACAGTGGATAATTAATCATGAGTCACAGTCATTAAATGGGTTATTCCCTCACTTGCTTGCAGCTGAAGTTCAGCATGCTGGCAGTGATGTGAAGCAAAGCCATGAGAAGGAAGGTACATGATAGAACCCTTAGAAAACCACATCAAAATGGACAGGTGGGATTAGAAAATCAAATCATTTTTAAAGCTTCATCACATTAGTATTTTGAAAAAAAAAATCTCATGTTGCCAAAGATAGATTCAAAGTTATTATGTAGCCACAAATGGCCTTGAACTTCTAATCCTCCTACATCGACCATACAAATATTGGGATTACAGATGTGCACCAATAAAAGTCCCATTCTTTTGAAATGTGATATGCTATGGACAGAGTCTAGTTGTCTATGCATGCTAAGCAAGCACTCTAGCAGTTTAGGTACATATCTAGCAAATAAAGTTCAACTTTTATATAGTGATTTAGATTAGCGGACATAGTGTAACCAAGTATAATCAAAATTCAAGGTGTGTGTGTGTGTGTGTGTGTGTGTGTGTGTGTGTGAGAGAGAGAGAGAGAGAGAGAGAGAGAGAGAGAGAGACAGAGAGACAGAGAGACAGAGAGACAGAGACAGAGACAGAGACAAAGAGAGACAGAGAGAGACAGAGACAGAGAGAAAGAGAGATAGACTTTAAAGTTAAGACACAGTACCTCTTGCTGTCACTGGTATGCTATTCTAAACAGTGAACTAGATTTTCCAGATTTTGCAATGTAGTCTTCTGTCACAGTTTTGAGTGTGAACCTTCCTATGGAGCTAAAGATAGTCCCTTTGAGCATTATCTCCCACCCTTTTCCTCCTTTCCTTTCTGGCAGCCAGGATGGTAATTATAATCCCTATTACTTTTGAGAAACTTTCTCTTCCACCCACATGGCAGCTGATTCTCTGGGCTCTTTGCAACAAGCTCAGGAAAAGATAAAGCTGCTCACTCATTTTCTACATTTCTCATTTCCCTCTTTCTTTTCTTCACTCCCTGGTGGGTTTCCTTGGGCCTTTTCCTAGAGTCAAAACACTGGATTTTCCTTTTTTTTTTTCTCACTCATGAGTGTTTGAACATAGTGAATGTGTGGGTGCTTGGATAATATGCACAGGGGTTGGCTTATGGCTAATGTCTCACATGAGGTCATTAACCTACTTCCTAAGTAGAGAAAAGCTGCAGGCTTGGCCCCATGTAGCGCAGAGTCTCTAAGGAGTGGGGCATAGCAAGCATCTTTGCCTCCATTGGCCTTAGTGTTTGTTTTCTACAAATGGATACTTTCTGAAAGATTTTTCTGAGTGAACTCTCCCCGACAACAGATTGTAAGCATTTAAAACCCTTCCAAATTAACCTGCACAAAGTGATGAAATAAAATCACTCTTTTTTTTCTACTACTGTGACATTTTTAAAGTCTATCAACATGGGGTTCTGCTCTTGCTTTCTATGTGTCTTTTTTTTTTTAATCCATAAGAAGAAAATGCTTACAGAAAAATTAAAGAAACTAAGCTGGTTACTTCATGCCTCCTGTGAAAGTCTATGATACATTTTAAGTCTTTTCGTTGGGGCTATTCCTAGTATTTTCTTGCTTAGGGTGTTTTTGTCAGGGCTTTCCTGTAAAATTACATTTTTAAATTGCAGATAATAAATATCTGGAAAAGGTATCTCAAGAAGGCAATTGTTCTGTTTCTCCTCTAATTTTTACCCACTCTCATTAACACACATTGGCAAAAGGGCAATATTTACATGTTTTCTTATTGTAGTTTCATACCTTCTAGACTTAATATTGGAGATTTTTAGAAAGAAAAATTTAAGTATTCTTTATCTTTTAAATTTTTTATGTTTCCATAACATAAAACATATGTACTCCTGGTACATAACATAACATATGTACTCCTGGTTTTGTTTTATATCACAGGTTAAAAAAATTTTTGTTACTTATTTTTTGACACCACTATTAATTTGGACCTTGTGCCATTTTCTTGACAGCTCACACAACACAAGTCCTTGTTTTCTGCCATCGGAGTTGCTAGGCTCATATTCTACAATAGTCCTAAATTAAGATATCCCCACTTGTAAGTGGATGCACCCTTGATATACTCCTCAGATATACTCCACAGATCCAAAGAAGCTAAACAAGCAAGGATAACTGAATCTCACTTAGAAGGAGGATAAAATAATCATAGAAGGGAGGGAACTGGGTGAGGGATAGAATGGGAAAGGGAATGGAGAGTAGTTCAGGATCAGCTGTGGAGAGAGACAGAAGAACCAGAGGGTCAAGAGAATGAATGGAAATATGAAGCTGATGAGGGCTTGGTTTGTGTGGGACATCGCTTGGATGTGCCAGAAAACTGGGATGGAAAGGCTTCCAAGGAGTCTGTAAGGGTCACCTTAGCCGAGACTCATAGAAATGGGGATATGGAACCTGAAGAGGCTATCTCCTGTAGCTAGGCAGGATCTCTAGTGGAGGGATAAAGACACTAACCCACACACAAAACTTTTGACTCCAAATTTTGTCCAGTCTACAAGAAATGCAAAGACAAGGATGGAGCAAAGACTGAGGGAATGGTCAGCCAATAACTGGCTAACCTTGAGACCCATCTCATGAGCAAGCACCATTCCCTGGCACTATTAATGACACTCTCTTATTCATGCAGATAGAAGTCTAGTATAACTGTTCTCTGAGAGGCTCTTCCCAGCAGTTGACTGAAACAGATGCTGAGACTTACAGCCAAACATTGGATGGACCTTGGTTACTCTTATGGAAGAGGTAAGGAAAGAAGGCCCCAAAGGTAACAACTCCACAGGAAGACCAACAGAATAACTTAACTTGGACCCTTGGGAGCTTTCAGAGACTGAGACACCAACCATAGCTCATACACTGGCTGGAACAAAGCTCCCAGGATATATGTAGCCAATGCACAGCTCAGCCTTCATGTGGGTTCCCTTACAACTGGAGCACAGGCTGTACCTAAAGCTGTTGCCCATGTGTGGAATCCACTCCCCTGACTGGGACACATGGTGTGGATTCATTGGAAATGAGCCTGATGTTGCAGAATTCATACTCCAAAGTTGAGCGATACCTATCAGTGCTCCACCTTCTTACAGGAGAAGGGGAAAAGGGGAGGGGAGGGACTACGTAAGGGGGAATTGGGAGGAGGGGAGTGATCCAGATGCAAAAGGAATAATTAACTTAACGGAAAAAATGAGCCCCAAATCCATTCCCTTTGTATTAGAACAATATTGAAGAAGAAGGCTAAAGTCGCCCCTACCTTCTGGGCTCTCTTGAAACAGAGAAAATTTCCATACATATAGAGCTATACATCTGTGACTATCTATCTATCTATCTATCTATCTATCTATCTATCTATCTATCTATCTATCTTCATAAAATCATGTGATTATACTCATAGGAAATGTCACATATTAGAAGAATTTGAGAAGAAAGACAAATATATAAAATATGACAGGATATTTTGATAGGACAAAAAAGAAGATAATGTTAGTAGACAATTCAAACAGGGTAGATAACCTGAATGACATCATTATACCAATACTAAGTCCTCATTTGAGAAATACACTATAGCTACAAAAAGTCAGTGACTTACAGCACTGAGAATAGTGTGTGGAACTGCTTATGCTAATTTTGAAGCTTTTCTTTTCTGGGGCAATCCTAAATTACATCAAGTAAAAAGACGATAAAAGGCTAAAAACAAATTTTAACCTAGAATTTTTCAGTCTTCTAGGACTATAGATATCTTTTCCTCCAGAAAAAATATTTGCTTCATGAAGGATTTTTAAATTTGGTCCTTTGGTAATTGTGTATTTACTTTAATAAATGTATAATCATTAACAAAGTAAGTTGCAGTATTCTTATAGCATTGCTTCCATTTCTTTTGAACATATGAACTAATAATATTCAGGAAAGTATCATCCACAGGAGTCAGAAAGATGCTTTAGTGGGTACAGGCAATTGCATCCAAGCCTGACAACACAAGTTCGATGCAAACCTGCACCATGCTCACAAATTAAATTAATGTAGTAAATGCTTCTAAGCAAAATTTTAAGATGTCTTTTCTATTTATCTTGAATATTTCCTTTGTATAGTAATTTGTCTATCATGCGTAAATTCTTTTTTCAAGGACATATGCAGTTATATTTTTAGTATACAAAAAAAGGATACAATATTATGCTGTATATAAGTAGCTATGAGTAAATGCAAGCCAAGGATGCAGTGAGGTATCTTCATACCCAACTATGATAGTTGGGAGCAAAAGGGAAGATGAAGTAGTGATGAAAATGTGATCAAATTGGAACCCTGATACAGAGATAGTAAAACTCAAAATATCCTAATCTATTTATAAATCTTCTAACATCATCCAACAAATTATACACATAGTGACCATATGATCTAGTAATTCTACTCTTAGATTTAATAAACTCCAAATGAATAAAGGCATAATATAGAGACAACACCAGTCTTTCATAGTATTAGAAACAACCTGTATGCTGATCCTTGGTTAAATAGAATAATGACATATGGACTTTCTTGTGCTGGAATCATCTCAAAATTGACAATACTAGTCATTGTGTCACATAGTATAGGTGGACTTTAAAAGTGTAACTCAAAAATGATCTAACCCAGTCCAGCAATACATGGCACATGGAAGGGTCTAGCTCTGGCAAACCAGCAGAAACACAACTAAATTAGATGGCTGGTCAGGGTAAAAGGATGCAGAGAAGTGTTAATAGTAAGGTTTCTCTGTAGTTTGCTCTAATTAAAGAAATGCTGATTACAGACAATATTACTGTATCAACCATGCTCAACTTTAAGCATTACTAGGTCCAAAAGATTTTCAGTACTTTAATAGGATCAAACTAGAATACTTCTTGGAAACAAATGACTTCACTCATGTTCTCTTTCCCTCCTTCCACTGCAGAGATTAAAACCATGGTAATGTACAGAATAGAAATATTTCTATTAAGAATTTGTGAAAATTGCCCCCGAGGGAACCTTTTATCTAAGCAGAACCGCAATGCAATTCGAGAAAAGATAGTGAGGTCTCTTTTAAGATACCACTGGGCATTTGCTGTTTTAATATTAGTGACTACTATCTACCATGAAGTCTAGGAAAAAATTTACTCATTCTGAATCTATTTGCTTTAATAGTTCATTTAAGTAACAGCCTTTTGACTTATGAAAAACAAAAAACAAAGACAAACACCTTGACCAAAAGCACACAATAAAAGTTAACTAGATAATCAACATTTTGCCTACAATACCAAATAATATGAAGCAAGATACATCACAATACAACATTTGGGTTCTAAAATTAAAGCAGTATGTTCACTTCCCATATTTTCTTACTTCATGCGAATCAAAACAAATTTTGTTTATATGAGATGATAAAAATATTCAAAAGAATATCACATTTTCTAATAGCATTGCCTTCTCTCAAATACTTTGAAATGCACACAATAGGGTTTACTTCATAATATATAAATATTAAACACTACAAAGTACAACCTTGAGGTCAATTGCATACATAAAGCTTTATTATAAATTTTATTTAAGATCTTATTACTGACAGAATTCCTTTGGTAAAGTTCTATTTACTGTAAAAGGATTATTCATGGAAATGATATGAAAAATTAGAATGTAGATCATAATTATTATATCAAGAATAATAAATCATAAAACAATAACCAGCAAGAGCAAAACTATTTATGTCTTGGGCCTCTTAAGAAGTCCATATCTTTCTAATGTTGATAAAGTAAACAAAAACAAATGTAGGCACATAGCTAGTTGTATCTCTTTGCTCTAAATCACAAAACTACCAGTTATCTTAAGAAAAAAAATATACTTACTGCCCTCTAGAGGTATGAACCAGTAGTGTAATGAGTGTAGATGTTGCTGGGCATATACAGTTTAAAGCTAACATGGCGTATTTAAACTCTTCTTCACAAACAACATGATCTGTTTGAAATAAAATAGGTAAATTAGAATAATTTACCTTTTGAGGGTAATATGTTTAAATATGAAAATTAAAACAATGAAAGAAACTTCAGAAGGCTCAGTAAAATATATACTTATTTTAGGGTCATTTTTACAGATGCAATACTATTCCCAGAAATATATTTGGTAAGACAGAGTGCCAGAGAGTGAGTTCATGACTGGACTGTGGGCCATAAAGGTTGAATCCTAATTTTTTTTTAACACAAGGGGAAATTCTGGTAAAAGGCAGAAACTGCCCATGCAAGTAGAAAAGCAACTGTTTTAAGATACATTATGGAAAATGTTTCAGATGACTTGTAAAGTCCCTAGTAGATGCTAACACTGAGTACTACAAATACAATAGTACTGATTTTTTTTAAAACATAACTCCAAAGCATTACTTTTCAAAGATTTTATAATATATGGTAGGCTATTTGACTAATAGAAGTAAAATATTTTAGACTATCAGAGCCATAGTAACAATCTTAAAAATTGATATTAAAATGAATTGAAGTAAAAAGTTCACTGTCATTAAACTAAGGTTCCTAAAGTTAAAAGTGGATAGGACTCAGCTAGGAACATAGCGAGTAGTGCCTAAAACTCAGTTACATAAAAGAAAAAGAGTGTGAGTAAGGAGAACAGAGGAAAGATCGCCACTACATGTGCAGGGGACAAAGCTGTTTAGCCCAAGTTGATTGTTACCATATGGGAGTGATGGCCTACTATGGCAGCTATATTGTTTTCCATGTACAGCATATTTTTAGAAAGGGAAATTGTTAATCTAAACTACTGTTAACTAAAGAAAACCAACCCCATACCAAGGGTTCAACATTGGTATTACATATGGAGAGTGCAGTAAATATCTACTAAATATATACATCTTTACACAGGAAATGCACACCTGTACACTGGACCTGTACAGGAAAATTAGCTAAGGAAGGAAAGTAAGCTTAAAGGCGTTAGTTGAGAATAAAAACTGTAAAAGATAAACACTATGAAATACAGGCAGAGAACACAATGATGGACTTTAGAAAAGATACAGCAATGGTTCTGCTATGAATGTTAGTAGGGTGTCTTTCTGCTAATGTGGTTGTCTAAAGGAAGGAATTGTTCATTTTCTTAATTTTATGTAAAATTTGACTTCATTTCTGTTAGATTTTATGTGAGAAATGTTGTACTGGTTATAACGCATGATTTAGTCTAAAAACAAAATATCTCCTAATAATTTCTCTTTTTGCAACCCCATTCCTCTCCCTCAGCTTCTTTCTCCCTCCCTCTCTTCCCATTTCAAATTACCAGTGTGTTGAAATGCAAGTTGAGGAAGACATTAAAAGTACATGGCAGTGGTGTTTAGTGTTTTGCAAAAAGACAGCAGATTCTAACTCCAATGTGAATGCTGACATCTGTACAGAGTTTTTGCAAAAGAACAGTGTATTTAAACCACCCTCTCAATATTTCTCAAAATAATTTTTCAATGTGCATGTCTGATCTGTGAAAGAAAAGCAACAAAGCTGTTAAAAGCAGAACACAGTTGCTTTAAGCTCATGTCTTAGCAATGCATAGGGGACTCTGATTTAAAACTAACACTCACAGCATATGATCTGAGAAAAATATATACACTTCATAACATAACATAAAACAGGACTTTAAAAATCCAAACTGTAACAGAAAACTTGGAAACCCAATTACCATATGCACTACCACATGTACTTATTAATTTCCAGTAAAAGGCAAAAACCATATTTTTTCAAATAGAAGAACTTGAATAATGTTTTGTATCGGGGACACTTTGAAAACTTCTCACCATGTTTGGCCTTTAAGTAGTTGAAAGTGACATATTGGGGCTTTCTTTGCTCAATAACTATCAGCACTTTGGAGAGAATGGCTGTGAGGTAATTTATGACAGAGGTTATTTTTTTCAAAAGCTCTACCACTTTTTTTACTGTACTAAAATGTTAGAATCCGCACATGAATCTTGTTCAGATAAAGGTCTGCAGCACCATCAGCCCTTCAGGCTTAAAGTGCATGTGCCACCAGAACCAGCACATGAACACAACAAAACCATGTTCAGTAGCTTCAGAATCATATGCTGAATTATGAATAGAAAAAAAAACCCTGCATACAAATTTAACTGTACTTTATTATTTCTATTATAGCCTGTAACTCACTGATATTACTTCAAGATTTTCAATCACTATTTATAATCTCAACATCTATTTCTGGCATGGATATTGGTGCCAGCATCCTTTTTACATTCTATTTTCTTATTTAATGTATGTAATGCACACATAGGAACAATTCGTGCTTCGTCATTATGTATGTTGCCTATATGTCTTCATTAAAAGAAGGAATGAAAATATTTATTTTACAAAGAAGGCACAAAAAGCTAGTGAGACAGCTAACTCAATAAGGTTCTCATTGTTCAACAAGGATAGCCTTGAAACTTCAGACTGATCCTAGAACCCGAGTAAAAATAAAGGGAGAGGACAGACTCCACAAAGGTTTTCCTTAATCTTCATCTATAGGAATATTGCATAAATGTCTTCTAACAAATGACTGCTTTCACACAGTAAAATAATAATGATACTAGTACTCTTACTGCTAGTATTATTATTACTACTACTACCAACTACTACTCTAATAATACAAGATATATTTAAAATCAGTTTCTTAGATGAGGCAAGCATATATTTATTATTGATTTTCTATTAGATAAGAAGTAAAATGAACATTCATGGGCAAAATATCTCTTTAATCCCTGTGGATAGTAAACACATGTAAATTGTAATGATTAAATATTCAATGTAATGATAATAATAGTAATAATAATAATGATTAACAAGGATGACAAAGTGTTAAAACTCAACCCACAAAGTACAACTTTCAAAGTAAAGTTGACACTATCCATAGACTTCATCTTTAACGTATAAATACATCTCAAGATTCTGAAATAGTCACCACAAAGCTGAGGCTCCCAGTAAACTATGTATAACATGTTTAAAGAAAGTTAGATAGTAAAGTTCTTCCCTAATATTTGCTAAGCCAAGGATCTGACCCTCAGCACTGCAAAAATAAAACTAAAATTAAATAAAAAAGACACTGACAACTATCATCCTACTTTCCGATCCTTATTTCCAAGTGCTGTATCACAGTCAGATTGTTGGTTCTACTTAAGTCATTGTCTTTGAGAATTTTTGCCCACTGTTTAGTAAGGTTTTAGTTAGTCTGAGATCTCTAAGGGTCAAGCAGCCAAATACAGTGTTCCTTTTCAGGCATTAGAATGTCACATTTCACACCTGCTGGTTTCTGTAGAACAGAAATAGGAAACAACCCAATCTCAAACACCAAGTGTTTGCCAACTAGAGATTGATTAATTGCTTTTGGGTTAGAAAAGAGGCATATGTCCACTTCTCTAGTCAGTTCTAAGACCCCCATATGACACAGATCTATGCATGACCTGTGTATGTAATGTTACCCTTTGTGAGTTCGTATGTCATCAGTCTTGTTGATTTAGAGGGTTTTGTTTACTTGGTGTCCTCCATCCTTTCTTTTCTCTTTCTCTACCTCGGACTTTCTTAGGCCTGGAGGGGAAGGATTTGATGGGCACATCCCATATAAGGCTGAATGTTCCAAGCTCTCTCACTCTCTGGGTAATAACTGGCTTTGAGGCTTCATTTGTTCCCATTTGCTGCAAGAAGAATCTTCTCTGATAATAGCTGAGAAAAGCACTAATTTATGAGTATAACAGAACGTCATTAGGAGTCATTTGTGCTCCTATAAAATATTTCTAAGAGTAGTCTTTGGTTTTATCATAGGCTTCTGGGCAATCTAGTCTGAAACTCTTGGTCACCCAAGTAGGGTTGGTATGGGCTCCATCCCTTGGAGTGGGACTTAAGTTAATTCAGATATTTGATAGTTACTCTCACAAGCTTTATGCCTCTACCACACTAGCATATATCACAGGCAAGACACCATTGTAGATGAGTTTTATAGCAGGCTTGGTGTTTCTTTCTGCTTATATAGCTTGCAAATTATCTTCCTGTACCAATGACACTAAGATATAGGAGGAAAGACTCTATGTAGGCACCAGCTTAACTTGATCCAGTTCATTGATTTATGAAAGTGTTGTCTTCAGCAACGGGCCTAACATCAGTTTGCAGAGTGTAATCGATTGCTTGGGAACACCCTGGGTTGCTCGGGATTTCCCAAGGGGCTTCCTTGGCTATCTCAATTATATGTAACCCAGTCTCAGTATTGACAGATTTATTAGGTGACAAGAGATGTCCAGCTGAGTTTCTGTATCTCCCATATCCCCATTATTTGGCTATTTCATTGAGATCACCTTCTTATATGTATATATTTTAGGAAGTTTATACTGTATTAGGTTTCCACACTGTTTCTCAAATTTGTCACTAATTTGTGCTGTCTCTCTTCATATTCCTTCTCACATCCTCTCTTCTCCAGCACTCTCCACTTGATCATTCTGTTTCAGAATCACCTAATCCATAACACACACACACACATATAAATATATATACACATATATATATATTCTATATCTATTTTATTTCCCTTTCCTATAAAGATATATCTGCCCCACCCTGACATCTTTACTCTATACCTAACTTCTGTGGTTTAACAGATTTTACCATAGTTATTACTGACTTAACAGCTAATATCTACACATCAAGAAATATACACCAGAAAAAAGGACCTCATCCACAACATCTGGTGATGGTGAAGTGGCATGGCTGCAAGCTGAAGAATGCAAATAGATCTATACTTATCACCCTGCACAGAACTCAACTCCAAATGGATCACAGACTTTAACATAAAGACAGAGATACTGAACCTCATATGAAAAAAAGGTGGGGAATAGCCTTGAACAAATTGATATAAGAGAAGATTTTCCTTTCAGAACACCCATGCAGTCATTAAGATCAACAACTAAGATGAGACCTCATAAAACTGAAATATCTTTGTGTGGTGAAGAACACCATCATTCAGACAAAGTGTCAGCCTACAGAATGGGAAAAGATTTTTACCATCTCTACATACATTATAGGGCTAATATCCAAATATATAATGAATTGAGTTAAAAAAAAAAACCTTAGATATCAAAAAAATTAAAGAAAAATGGGAACCAGAACTAACTAGAGAATTCTCTAAAGATGAATTAAAATGAGTAGGAAACACTTAAATAAATGTTAAATACCCTTAGTCATGAGGGAATTACAAATCAATACTACTTGAGATTTCATTTTACAACAGTCAAAATGGTTAAGATCAATAAAACAAGATATGTGTCGTGTGACAGGGATTTAGAGACAAGGGAATACTTATCCATTCCTGGTAGAACTTTAGACTTGTACAGCTCACTTGGAAATTAGTGAGGTGGATCCTCTGGAAAATGGGAATCAATCTACCTCAATATCCAGCTATACTGCTCTTCAGCATATACCCTGAGGAGACTCCATACTACCACACAAATACTTGCTCACCTATGTTTATTGCTGCTCTATTAATACTAAGCGGATACCGGAAACCATCTTGATGTCCTTCGTCAGATGAGTGTGGTACATAGACTCAAGGGGCTTTCACCTATCCTTTAGAAACCTGAAGTTATGAAATCCTCTGGAAGTAGATGACAAACAAACAAGCAAACTAAACACTGTATGGACTGGTTCTGTGTGTCAACTTGACACAAGCTAGAGTTATCACAGGGAAAGGAGCCTCAGGTGAGGAAATGTGTTCATGAGATTGAACTGCAGGGGTTTCCATCCCTTTGCTGGTAGTCCCGGGTTCTATAATCAGGCTGGCTGAGCAAGCCAGAGGAAGCAAGCCAGTAAATAGTAGCCTCCATGTCCTCTGCATCAGTTCAAGCCCCTGGTTTCCAGTATTACTTAAGTTCTTGTCCTGACTTCCTCCAGTGATGAACTATGCTCTGGACGTATCAGATGAATATACCTATTCATCTTTAACTTGTTCTGTTGGTTTTGGTACCTCTTCTACTGCAATAGAAACCCTAACTAAGACAATATGCTAAGTAGCTAATCCAGACCCAGAAAGACAAATGTTATACTTACTCAATTTTTTTTGGAAAGAAACTTTACAGATGCAAAAACATCTTTTTTTTTTTTTTTAAAAAAAAAAAAAAAGAATTTTCCATATATAGGGGCCTGAGGACATGATTCAGTAGGTAAAGGAGCTGGTTATGCAACCATGTTAGTCTGAGCCCAAGTCCAAGTATAACATCAAAAATGGAAAAAAGAAATACAAAAAAAGAAAGAAAGAGAGAAGGACAGATAGACAGAGAGAGGGAAAGAGAGAGAGAGAAAGAGAGAGAGAGAGAGAGAGAGAGAGAGAGAGAGAATCCAAACAGCCAGGTTGTCCATATGTGTGGTACCTGTGATGCCTGTGTTCAAAGAGAACTCAGCAACTAGCCATTTTAGCCCAAACAGTTCAGTGAGGGGCCCTGTCTCAAGAAATAAAGCACAAAGTAATAGAGGAAAAGAGTTGATGATCTCAGATCACAGACTTCTATACCCATGACAACATGCATCACTATGAAACTGTATATTACTTACACACATGCACACACACACACATTTGCTACATTGGAGAAGTGGTATAAATAAATCGAATTCAAATTACTCTCCTGGGCTAAGCAGTGACATTTACTCTCCTGCGCTAAGGGAGTGGTTTCCTAATTAATGTGTTTTGATATCATGCCAATCATCTGTGTTCTGAAACCTGTTAACTGATGTCCTGCTGCTCAAGCCTGCTAGTGAATCACATATTCATTAATTAGAAATCAATAAAAATAAAAGTTCAGTTCTTCTATCACACGGTATCAGCAATGATTGTGATTGCTGGCTAATACACAGGGCAAGACTACCCACTTTGATAGTTACTACTTGTCTTATTACTTAGGCTCCTTCATCTGTCAGACAGGTCTCATAAATACTAAAATAAGTAGGATATATTTCTAAATCCAACATAATCCAGCATATCACTCACCAACAGTCAGAACCTAGACAAGCTTCCTATAATAATGTACCATTCCTGTGCACCTTCTCTGTCATATGGTAGCTAAAAATGTTCATCTGTGACAACAGACGAAGAAGCAGAACACACGGGATGAGTGCAGGCTGGGGAGGAGCTGGGTGTGTAACAACAGAAGAAAAGGCAGGACACATGGGGATGGATACAGGCTGGGGAGGAGCTGGGTGTGTAACAACAGAAGAAGAGGCAGGACACATGGGGATGGATACAGGCTGGGGAGGAGCTGTGGAGGTTTATGAATGTTATGTTCTTCTTACTAAGGCTCTATTTTCTTACTCAAATAGATGGAAATGATTAGGAAAAGGTGGGAAAATAGAGGTTGCAGAAAATCTGTTGTTTTCCTGTGTTGTTTTCTTTAGCTTCTCCACAATTCATAATAGTTGGTCCAAGAATATAGCTCATTTGGTTAAGTGATTCTCTTCCAAGCATGAAAAACTACTTTCAATTCCCAGAAGACAGGGGGAAGAAAAAAATTCCTAATTATTGATTCACACATTCTACCCTAGCACATGAAAGCAGAGATAAGAGGATTAGTCTGACTGCTGGCCAGTGACCCTTGCCTCTTGCAAACTTCAGGCCATTGAGAGATACCTTCTCTGAAAGCAAGGAGTACAGATTCCTGAGAAGTACATCCAAGATTAATTTCTGGCTTCCATGCGTAAACATATACACACAATTGTGCAAGTGATATGATATAGGAAATAGTGGGAGGAGGCTCTTTAATGGAGTGAGAATGAGGTAAATACAGGAGGGATTTGAGTAAAATGACAACAAGAGTATCTAAAAAACCCATAAGGGATCCCAATAAACATTAACTATTTACCTAAAAAAAAAAATTCTCCAGAGCATATGGAATTCCATGTGTGAACTTTACTCAAGTGAGCTGACCATGTTCCCTCGAAGAGCCTAAGACACCCAACAAAACCCTCAGTATCAGACACGAGAAGCCCTCTTTTGACTTGTTGGCCAGGGTGTTCTAAGAATCTCCTCAAAGTTATCACTGCCTTTGGTTACTATGCAAAGGTGAAAAGGATATCCCTATTGCTGAAGAACACCATGCGCTTTAGAAATAGCCCAGAGAACAAAGAGCTAAAACTGACCTTAAAGGCCTCTTCCTAATGTTTAGTGAAAGGATACACCTAATCCTGTCGAGTCTTGATGTGGTGGGGCTGGTGGTGGGGTAACTTCCCAGAGGCAAAGATAACAGCAGATGGGGGGGACTCTGTGAGGGGGGATCAAGAGGAGAACATGTGCGATGTAAATAAATATCTTTTTTAAAGGCAGCTTGCAAACTTCCAAAGGTAGAAGGTATGTCAACATCCTATAATGCCTATGAATCACATTGTGGATTGGATGACAAGATAACCTTAAGAGTGAATTGTGGTACATATCGTTTTCAGTAGCTAGATACTTTCTAATGGGACTTAAAAGCCAGTCAACAAGAAGGAAGCCATGCCAACCAAGTATAAAAGAACCTAGCTAAATACTCAGTGCTAACGAAGATGTGGTTATTGAAAGAGAGTGTACTACCTCTAATTTTCTAACCAGCATAATCTTTAACATAAACGTAAGTATAAACATCTACCCTTATACTCACAGAAACATAGCCTTCATTCCTCACCAAGGAAACTAACAGAGATCTATAGAAAACAAACCAATCAAATTCAAAGTTGTAGAGCCAAGTACCAATGGATATATCTAGCAAACAACTTTAACACCTAAAGCTCAGGTAATGTTGTGAAAGGGAAGGCAGAAATATTGTAAAAACCAGAGCAATAGGGAGTATGAGCTGAGATTGTGTCTTCTAGCAATGTCACAAGTTATACCCATAAGATATAACCAACATGATTGCCCAAATGTCTGAACAAGGACAAAAACTAGTGGACACCCCAAAGAAGATGGGGGAAGAGCCCAAGAGACATTAATAATGCACAAAGAACAATAGGCAACTGAGAAAAGATGCAAATGGAAGAGGTGGTGTTTCCCAGGGAAGAACACACCAGTTGGTCAGCCAGTGTCGAATGTTCGGCCCTGAAAACCTACATATATGTAACATATGCGAGCAACAATAGTTAGTGAAAGTAAGGAGCCATGAATTTGAAGAAGGTTGGGGAAGGGTATATGGAGGGGGCGTTTAGGAAACAAAGGGAAGGGAGAAATGTTGTAATTATATTTTAATCTCAAAAATTAAAAAAACAGCATATCTAATAAAACCAAAAATTAATTCAACAACTTTTATTCCCTACCTGTCATGTAACATGTATGGGCCATAGAGTGTTCTCATGCATAAATATACCTAGGCATAAACTTGTTAAGTTGGACTCAACTGACTTTCTTTGGTATTTGTTACACTGATGGAAAGCTCACCAACAAAGGAGGAATGTACATCAGACTGTAAAGAATGATTATCACAAATTCTGGGTATGAATTATAGAATATAATTTAGGACGATAGTAATGAATGATTTGCTTTGTTGTTTTATTTTTAATTTGGAATGCATAAGAACTAGAGTGATATATGTCTTATTTTGTAGAATTATTTAAATTCTGTAATTTCTTTTCCAAAAGCATGCACTAACTTTCCATAAACTGGCATTTTATTCAATTTCTTTGATATATTAATGTCTTTATTATACAAGTCTTTACATTGTTTGTTCAAAATTAACTCGAAATATTTTGAGGCTCTTGCAAAAGATACTGTTTCTTTGATTTCTTCCTCAGTCCTTTTGTGAATAGGAAATGTCATTTGTGCACAGGAAAGCTACTTAGTTTGTGTGTTAATTTGGTGACCAGTACTTTACTGAATGTCTTGATAAATGTTAGAAGCAACCTTTTGGGGTTTTGTGGGTACTTATATATAAGACCAAATAGTCTATGGATAGGAATACTTTGGCATCTTCCTTTCTGATTTGTATCATTTCTTCCCTTCCTTTTTGTATGTTCTTGTCAGTTGCCTCATTTTTTCTGGCTGATAAATCAAGTACTATATTGGATTGGTTTAGAGGAAAAATCCTTATATTCCTTATTTAAGTAGAAATGCTATGAGTTTTTTCATTTAGAATGATAGTTATTATGGAATTGCTGAAAATTACTTCTATTATATGGAGGTATGTCCTGTATATCTTTGATATCTCGGGCAATTTTATCATGAAAAGATTTTTAGAGTTCTTCACAGGCTTTTTCTTCATCTAATGAAGTTTTAATGTAGTTTTCCTCTTTCAGTCTGTTTATGCAGGAGATTACACTAAAAGATTTATGTATCTTGAACCATCCCTGCATCTCTGGGATGAAAGTAATGTGAGTGTGCTTGATAAACTTTAGATGTTCTTGAATTCAGTTTGAAAGTATGTTATTGAGAATTATTTTTGAATCTATGTTCATATGAGATATTGGTCTATATACATTTTGGTTGCATCATTGTTTGGATTTGGTAGCAAAGTATAAGTGATTTCATATGAAGAAAAGAGAAACTTTCTTTCATATTCTATTTTTAGAATATTTTGAGGAATAATATCAAATTATAAACAATAAAATTAATATTGTGTAAAGAGTTATTTAACCAAAAGCAAACTCTATATTTAATGGTACTCCATCAATATTCTAACAGTTCTTTACAGAAATTTTTAAAAATTATATAATTTCATATGGAAACCGAAAAACAACATAATTAAAATAATCCTAAAAAATAAATGGGTTGTTGGAGATAACACCATTCTAGGTTTCAAGTTGCATTACACAGAAATTGAGGACAGTCTACATCTCTATCAACTGATTATCTGATAAGCAGATAATCAAAACATTGTATACTTATAAAATGGAATATTACCCAGCTGTTCCACAGTCTAACCTCTTACCTATAATTGTTCCTGTCTGAAAGAATTACAGGGATGGAAATGAAGAGGATACAGAGGAAAAGAAGATCCAGCAACAGGCCCAAAGTGGGATCAAGCTCAAGGAGACTGACACTATTACTGAGGCTATGGAGCACTCACAAAAAGGGACCTAGCATGACTGTCCTCCAGAAGACCCACGAAGAAGCTGAAAGAGTCATATACAGATAATTGCACCCAACCAATGGACAGAAGCAGCTGACCCCTGCGGTTGAATTAGAGAAAGACTAGAAGAGCTGAGGAGGAGGATGGCTCTGCAGGAGGACCAGCAGTCTCAATTAACCTGGATCATAGAGATCTCTCAAACACTGGACCACCAACCAGGCAGCATACACCAGCTGATATGAGATTCCCAACACATATACAACAGAGGACTGCCATGTGTGTGTTCATTCAGAGATGCCACACCTAACCCTCAAGAGACCAGAGGCTCCAGGGAGTTTAGGGGTCTGGTGGGGTGGGGAATGGGGGGTGGGAACATCCTCATGGAGACAGAGGGTGGGGAGGAGGTATGGGATGTGGAACAGTCAGAGAGTGGACTGGGAGGGGAAATAAAATCTGGAGTGGAAAGGAAGAAAGAAAGAAAGAAAGGAAGGAAGAGAGAGAGAGAGAGAGAGAGAGAGAGAAAGAAAGAAAGGGAGAGAGAGGGAGGGAGGGAGGGAGGGAAGGAGGGAGGGAAGGAGGGAGAGAAAGGATGAAAGAAGTGAAGAAAGGAAGAAAGGAAGGAAGGAATTAAGTAATCAGAATTTCAGATAAATTGAACCTTGTCTTGAAAAGCCAAAAAAACAAAAACAAAAACAAAACAAAACAAACAACAACAAAAACCCCACTCATTCTGTGTAAGGTAAGTCAGACCCTAGCAAACAAATGTTGCAGGTTTTCTCTTACATGTGGATGGTAGCTGTTAAGGTTTAGAAATGTGTATTTCAGTCCAAATAACTGCAAAGGGTACGTAGCTAAGAAAGGTGGAGGGAACCATTCAAGGAAGCATAAGTACAATGTAATGTCCTAAGGATGCAAAATGGAAACTGGAACAGGAGGATTAGTTGGAGAGGCAGACGGGTAAAGGAAAGAATACTAGGAAGAACAATGAACACTAAAGTGCCTTTAAAAAGCCCTACTAAAACCTACTAGAGCCTTCTAGTAGCTTTTTGAGGTTTATATATGGTAGCTTCCTACCTATATCTATATAAGAAAGTAATTAAATATAGTCAGGATATAATTGTGAAACAATTCCTCATCTAGACATCTTATACCATCAAGTAAAACTTCCAGCACCAGAAATGGGCTAAATCTTTTAGAGTCACTGGCTAAAGATTTCCCATAGAACCATCACTGGCTATTTCCAATTAGGACAAGTACATTTAGGTAAGGTGGATCATGTCTTGAAATCCCTGCATCATTTTATTTTCTGTGCTCTTATGTGACTTAAAAGTACATTCTTTCCCCCTTATGGTTGCTAGGCAACAGTTCATTGGAAAGCAGTAATCAGAAACACTAAACCAACCCAGTCCTAGGTTTTGATTACCAAAATCAAACACCTTTAAGGAAAGATATAATAAACAAACCTGCAAACAGAGTCGAGACAAAAACACTGCTATATTAAGCAAAACCATAAAGAGTTGAGACAAAACAATGCTATGCTTTTTATTTTAACAAGTAAGACTTCTTACAAACGATAACTGAATTGTAAAATGTCTCATATATTGTTTTGCTCATTAGATTCTGTTTCTATGTGTGAGTGGATTAAGAACTAGGAAACCTACATATTGTTTTGATAAGAACAGATAGCATCATACAATTGTGTATTTTTTCATTCCTATTTTATTGATCAGTAAGAATTACTGTGTTATGTTCATGCACCATAGATCTAGTCAATTCTAGTAATATCCTACATTCAAATGCTAAATGGCTAAACACAAAGTTAAGTAAACCTTTATGTCATTTTATCTCACAAGATCTAAATATAAGTATGTTTATTAAATATGAAAATGTCCTCAGTTTTAGATTCCCAATATTCAGTAAAACAAATTTGACAATTAATTCAATTATTCTTGGCTTAAAACAGACATTTGCATTTTTATAAGTGCTTTAATTATTTTAATGTTGTAATGTTTTCTTCATCACGCTGAATGAATATTCAATTGAATATAGCCAAATATTCTATATTCTACATTAAGAAATTTAGTTATAGTTATCAAATATGAGTTGTAATATATTATAACTTCTAGTGATTTTAACATCTAATGTTAATGGTTTTCAAAATTTCTGTCCTCGGAAATGTAATATTTTTGTTTTAACTTAAGCATTGCCTTAAGTTTTTGAAATTTCATATTATAATAATCCCAGAGAGTATCTGCCCTTTATGATTAATAATACATGTATTATAAATGCATTATATATTTATACACACATATACATGTATGCACATAAATAAATATACCTGTTTATAAAAAAAGCTGTGGCATAGTACATGTTAGAAGTATTCGTGTATGAAAGCAAATATTGAAGAGAGCAGAGTAATTCAGTGTATTTGAAACTGACTAAAATGTATGCGCCAAACAAAATCAAATTTTGTGTAAATTTAAATTTGATCAAACAAACATTAAAGGAGATAGGGAGCCCTAAATATTCTTCCTTCACCTAAGCATTGGACTTGTTAAATTTCCTATGTGCTAGACAAGTAGCACCATCTGCGATCAAATTGTCATTATAGAAAACATGATTATTACATTTCTAAAACACCCACCATGTAGAAGATGTTTGTGGAGAAATAGCATCATGTTTATTTTTCAATAACAACTGTAACTTGAATATGATTACTTACGTATCATGTTTAAAGGTATTTTGAACGAGGAAAGTATATACAGGTAATTTCCTCAGAAGTCAAATTAGAGAAGTAAGAGGCATGGATTTGTTTATGAACATAAATTAGGGACGAAATTTGAAGATGAATTAGAGAAATCCTTCAGACCTATAGGCAGATTACGAAGCAGTGGTCTTCAGCAAAGAAATGAGAACTCTTTCAAGTCTAGCTAACGACAAGTAAAAAAAGACAGTAAACAATAGAGTAGAAGATGTTTCTTTGTATGGTTTCCCATATTTGTAGAAATTAAAAAGTGAGTAAAAAATCTTAAGTGGTAACTTCAATAGTGTGTAGAAAGTGATTTGATGATGAAGAATTGCTCTATGTCAAGGACTTTTTCAAACACCTGGTAACTCAAATCTCATCTAGTGCAATTTTACTTTTTTTTATTTTTCAGTAGATATCAAGTCAGGAGGAAAGGGAAATCTAATTATGTAGAATTCTGTTTGAGTACATATTTGCTGATTTATAAACGTGCTATATATAGAGAAAAATGAATACATTGGTATTATGTCAACTGAATGAAGAAACAGACTGTAAAATTTGGGGGTATTTAAATCAGATAAAATATAAGGGAACCGAAAAATCTGTACCGATGATGTATTCCTGTTTATGCGTTTAAGCACTTTGTGATAAAAAATTGTGTTGTTTCCTTTTGAAATTTCCAGCCCCTGCCAGCATATGCAGTTCATTACAAGACTGGTGCAAATACCAGCTACTGTCATTGGGATTCATGTATGATTCTGCTATAATGCAAATTTGTCTAGATGCTTTCTGAAGAGGCAGTCTACTAATGATGTAACTAGAATCCAGGCAATATCCAGTTGTCATATATAAAAATGTACATATGTAAAAATATGTGATATTTATCATAATATCTAGTAAAAAGTGGTTTTGCAACATACTCTACAAAGCACTGTATCAGAAGCTTTGATAGAAGTTAGGTTTTTTTTTTCATTGTCTCAAATGAAATAAAAAGTTAAAGAGAAAGCTGAGACACTGCGTTCTGATCTCATAAGGTCTGAATAGATTAAATGATCTGGAACTGAGGAACAGTTGTGAGGTTTAATTGATGTATTTTTCTGTCACATATACTTTAAGTCTCAGGAAACTATCATCAATAAAACAAGAACATAGATTTTCTGAATCAAATATTCTATGAAGATTTTTTTAATTAATTAATTTATTTATTTTTTACACTCCAAATTTTATTCCCCACCCCTATACACCATCCAACTGTTCCACATCCCATACCTCCTGCCCACCCCCATCTCCATGTGGATGTCCCCCAACCCCCACCACACGTGACCTCTAAACTCCCCAGGGCCTCCAGTCTCTTGAGGGTTAGGTACATCATCTCTGATTGAACACAGACAGGCAGTGCTCTGCTGTAGTAGATAGGGGGCCTCATATCAGCGGGTTTATGCTGCTTGTTTTGTGGTCCAATGTTTGAAAGAGCTTGGGGGGGGCGTCCAGACTAATTAAGACTGCTGGTCTTCCTACAGGATTGCCCTTCTTCTCAGCTTCTTTCAGCCTTCCCCTAATTCACCAACAGGGGTCAGCTCTTTCTGTCCATTGGTCAGGACTTTTTGAAAAGACACAATCCTAAACTTTCAAATATAATTTAAAATAGAAAATACAAGTGTTCTGAAGTAGACTAGAAGATTGCATTTGGAGTCATATTTTTGAATCATTAAAACAAGTTAGTCGGGTACTCTGGAAATCAATTTAGGGGATTCTCAGAAAATTGGGAAAAGTTATACCTAGCTATATCACTCTGGGCATATACAAAAAAAGATGCTCTACCATCCCACAAGGATACTTGCTCAACTGTGTTCATAGTAGCCTTATTTAAGTAGCCAGAAGCTGGAATCAACTCAGATGTCCCTCAGCAGAAGAATGGATACAGAAAATGAGGTTTATTTACACAATGAAATTCTATTCAGATATTAAAAATGAGGGTATCATGTATTTTGCAGGCAAATTAATGGAACTAGAAAATAATATCCTAAGTGATTTAACCATGACTATCTTAATTCCTCCAGTTTTACTTGCTAGAATGGTATCTGGTAAAAAAAGAAAATAAACACACACACACACACACACACACACAGAGAGAGAGAGAGAGAGAGAGAGAGAGAGAGACAGAGACAGAGACAGAGACAGAGACAAGAGACAGAGACAGAGTCAGAGAGAGGTAAATCAGAACTGGAAACTTTCTAATTAACCAATTTGAGATAAAGATATCTTCACTATGCCCACAAATAAATGATGTCATAAAAGGAAAAAAAATAGAAAAAAATAAAGCAAGTGAGGCTTTGGTAAAATATGCTCAGTCTTAGACAAGATTACTCTTATGCAACTTGCTTACAGAAGCCTGGTATAGCTATGCCCTGAGCTCTGCCAGAGCTTAACCAATATAATATGCACAGGTAACCATCTGACTGAGCATGGGGACTGAAGGAGCTGAAGAGGATTGCAACCCCATATGAAGAACAATAATATCAACCAACCAGACACCCCCCAGAGTTCCAGGGTCTAAACAACCAATCAAAGAATACACATGGAAGGACCCATGGATCCAGCTGCATATGTGTATATGGCATTAGTTGGAGGGGAGGCCCTTAGTACTGTGGAAGCTCGATGTTGTCCCAGCATAGTGGGGAGCTAGAGTGGGGAGCTAGAGTGGGTGGTTGGGTTGAGGAGCACCCACAAAGAGGCAGGGATAGGGGGATGGGATAGGAGGTTTGCAGAGGGGAAACAGGGAAGGTGGACAATATTTGAAATGTAAATAAAATAACCAATTAAAAATATTGTGTTTATGCATGCATAGATAAAAGTATAAGAATATACATTTATGTTTAAGTAAATAGATTATGGTTGGAAAAATGCTCTGATCTGAGCTTAAACATTTTTATTATGTAGAGAAGATACTGTGGCTTGTCTTATCATTTAGGTCAGTGATTTTTAAGCTATAGATTTACAGCCCCCTTTGAGTAGAATGACCCTTTCACATGGTTCACCTAAGACCACTAGAAAACACAGATATTTACATTACAATTTGTAGCAGTAGAAAAATTACACGTAGGAAGAGGCAACTGCAGATACTTTATGGATTGGGGTCAACACAACGTGAGGAATTCTATTGAAGGGTGATATCATTGGGAAGGTTGAGAACACTGTGTTATGCAGACAAAGCCCATATCTTGAATTTTTCACTGCCATACTTCATGTACTGTAACCTTGGGAGCACCTCTGCTCTATATTATGCAGAGAAGGAAGCTGCATTTAGTAATTCAGCTCACTAGCTATCTTTCCAAAATTCTTTAGAATAACTTCTTCCTTCCTGTTCACAACTGGCAATTTTTTGAATTACAAAAAAAAAAAAATGGATAGAATCACAGACACAGAGGAGTAGATGAAAGGACAATGATGGGTGAAAGATCATAAAGATATCAGTGAATGATATTTAACTATATTATACAAAAATACTGTCCTTTATATTTCCCAAGGAGGCTTATGCATTTAAAATAAACTTTTAAAGCAAAAATATCAGGTAATTTGGTAGAATAGTGAAATGATGGTTTTCTCTTTTTGTTCTCTTATCTTCTACTAATTATACTTCTCCAGTGCTGCTTAAGTTAGCTACCAATAAAGCTTCAATGTAATAATCACAATAATAGGTCCAAAGAAACAATTCCATTCATTTCAATCATTAAGAACAAATGGTCATTTGATGACCATTGGAGACACTTTCAATTTTTGTTGCAAAGTTTACATGAAGAAAGTTTTAGAAAAGCAGATTGACAGACTCTTTTTAATTATTAGCTAATCAATCTACAGAAGATGTCTGTGAACTTAGTTTGCAGTGTTACATTTGTCAATAAAGGATAAACACAATGTGAAAATTATCATAATCGTTAAAACACAACTTTCAAATTGGAAAATAAAAGCCTGGAAAGATGACTCACCCTACCAGTTAAAAGGCTAAGGCAGAAAAGTTACTGTGAGTTCAAGACTAGTTTGGGCTATATAGTGTTGTCTCGGTAACTGAGCAAGTGAGTGAGAACTTGCCTACACAGACAGGAAAAGAGACACAAAAAAAGCAATATATAAAGTTACCTTGTTAATAATTTTAAAATATGAAAAATTCAGGTAAAGCATTAAAATAATTTCTAAAGATAATAAAGAAATGAGAACATACTTTATATCTGAACACATAGCATTGGACACAATAGAAAACTAATATGCAAATTATTCATCTAAGTTGAATATTAAAATAAAGTATGCAATTGCTCAGTCATTTCCCCTTCTTCCCTCTCTCCCTCCTTGAATATGGGAGCTTCCAACCATTTGCATATAAGGAAAGTACCGCACAAACGAGTCATATTCTCAGTCTGTTTCTTCTATTTTAAGAACACATATTCTATAGATTGAAACACAAGGATTCAAATTCTCACTCCATCATTTGATATGTAGCATCAATGGTTTTCTTTTTCTTTCTAATTCTTTTGGCATTTCTTTGATGTTGTGGTTATTTGCCTTAGATTTTACCTGTATATATATGAAAATTTATAGAATATGCCTGTAGGCTTCAGCTTCCAAAATGGCCAGAAATGGATCATCTGTCTTTGTCTTCATATCTTCTTTTGTGGAATAATGTAATGTGTATATTCAGTAAGACACTGCAGGGAGAGTGTGCTATTCAATACTATGTAGTCAACATTATGGTTTCTCCTTCATTCCTTTCTGCATTAACTTCTCTAGGAAAAATCAGCTGTCATACTTTAAGAACACTAAGGAAACCTTAAAAACGTCCACAAAATAAGATTTGGAGGCCTCCTACTTTAGCTAAGTTGATCTCTTAACAGTGTGAGGGAACCATATTAGCAGTATTGCTTACTAAGAGTCAAATTTAGAAACAACTGCAGGCTCAACTGACATCATTGCTCTTCTATTCCCTTCCAAACACTAAAATCATTAAATACCTACCTGAGATAATAAATGCTTATTGATACCTATAGCAGAAATGTTAGGTGTGATTATGAAGCAAGACACAATGAATGTATTATCTCACAAGACTTCAAAAAGAATTGGGAAATCAAGCAGGAATATTAGCTTTAGAATATCAGCAATTTATAAATTATTAATATATTGAATTGAATTGAATTGAACAAAAAATGGTTATACAATCACTACAGTGATTGCATGGTTGCAATTATATTCCTTACATTATTTTTCATTAAAATAAGAGGCAAGCAATATAAAAGAATTAGAATTTATATAAACATATAAATCCTTAATTTGGGGACAATCAAATGAAATTCTGTATTAAAACCTATGCAAACATATCCTTCATAATAAAATAGAATTTCTGTACAATTTTGTCACTTGTTTAAATGAAAACATATGAAGTTTGATATAGATAATATATTATATAGATGATATAGACAGATGAACACTTAGATAAAAGATAGAAATGAAAGAGAGATAGAAAGATAGAGAATAGACACATAGATACATAGAGAAGTATATACACAGAATTAATAGATACATAGAGATGATACATAGATTCTACTAGCCTTGGTGATATTTTTAAAATAGCTACAGAATCATAGATTTCCATATTTTCCATTTCTAATTTGAATCATATTTGGAATTTTCAAGGAGGAAGGTGCTAATGGCAGACTTATTGGGTTCACTCATTATTTATTTCACTGAACATTTTGGAAAAGTAAATGAGAACTTGACATCACTAAAGTATGTATACTAAGTTATCTACTAGGAATTATTACTTAAAATGTACATCTATTAACAGTGATATTTGATTTAAAATCAACATATTCTAATACATTTTTATAACTCTCATATCTACTTCAAAGTGACAAAATGTTTCCTATTTAAATTTACCAGTTCTGTTATTTTATTATGTTGCAAACACTTAATCAGCTTGAAAGTTAATTATAAAACACCAACATCTATGAATTAATTAAAAGCACTCATTATCAGTAACCCATCTTCTAGCAGGACTTCTAATAAAAATGACATATATAACTAATTATTAATAAAATTGTTACCTTGTTCCTCATTTAAGATATTCCATATCTTGTTTCTTCTGCAGTATTTTATGTATGATTTGATTTTGGCAAATGTTTACAGTTAGTCAGTACTAAATTCCACCAGATTTTGTCTTTCCTATAGCCATTCCTCCATGATTCTGAATTCTGTTTCTTTTTACATTTGTTTGCACCAAGAGTATAATGGATTTACTTACAGTTGGGTTTCCTATGCTGTGTGCATGATTTCCTCAGGAATCTAGTGAGCAATTGCATGGCTGATTCCCTTCTGCTCTGGATTTTTGAATGTCATTTGTATTACTGTCTCTGGTTTAAGAAAGTACTCACTCCCTTTGCATTGCCACCTGAGCACTTTCCAACTTGCTTTCATGAATACACCATGACAGCACTCTTTCATGAATACACCATAACAGCACTCTTTTATCAATAAAAGAATGACGAAAACCTACAACTTAGGTTGCTGCTTTCTTTTTCATTTTATTTCTGCAATCTTTCCCAGACTTCCTAAAATTCTCTTTGAAGGCACACATTAGCTTTGTCTGAGTCTAGGCCATTTCCCCATTATTTATTTTTTACCTCAGTTTCCCATTATTTCCACAACCAACCCCCTGCTGTATATTTTTGTAATTTAAAAGCCCACCCACTTCCTTCTCTACAAAATTTATATGAAATTTCCCTATTTGTATATGATTTCCTGATCTAAACCACTGCTTCTTTCTTCCATTTTTTTTTTTTTTTTTTTTTTTTTTTTTTTTTTTTTTTTTTTTTTTTTTTTTTTTTTTTTTGGTTTTTCGAGACAGAGTTTCTCTCTATAGCCCTGGCTGTCCTGAAACGGAACTCACTTTGTAGACCAGGCTACCAGGCTAGCCTCGAACTCGGAAATCCACCTGCCTCTGCCTCCCAAGTGCTGGGATTAAAGGCGTGCGCCACCACCGACTGGCATCCATTTTTTTCTTAAGTGTATATTTATTCTATATCTTCTTCAGCAAGATATAAGCCTCAAAAAAGCTTTTGTCTCTTTCTAATTGATTGATTTAAGCAACCTGAGTTTGATTATTTCCTTCTATCTACTCCTCTTGGCCATGTTTCTTTTTTGCCAAAAGCTTGAGGGGTACTTTTAAATTGTTAGTATAAGAATGTTCCAATTTCTGTATGAAGGTGCTTAATGCTATGAACCTTCCTCTTAGCACAGCTTTCATTGTATCCCATAAGTTTGGGTATGTTGTACCTTCATTGAATTCTACAAAGTCTTAAATTTGTATAATAATTTTTCACCTTGGTTTATATGAAGAAAAAGACTTCAATTTTTACTTGTTTGTATGTTTTGTGTGTGTGTGTGTGTGTGTGTGTGTGTGTGTGTGTGTGTGTATGTGTGTGTTTGTAAATGTGGGTGGTGTATAAACAGGGTGACATAGTCACATAGTTAGAAGTTCCTGCTTATTGACAGTTTTATTGCAATTTTATTTAAATGTTATGTCATAAAATATCTACATTTTATTTTTTATTCTTTGAAAATGAAGTTAATTATTTTGGTAGAATCCACTGAATAAATTCCAGGTCTGTCTTCTATTTGTCTGTTTATTTATTTTGTTAATCTCTGCAATAGTACTGAACTCTAAGGCAAAATTCCTAAATGAATTTAAAGATTCTGACCTTCTTACATGCTTATATTATAAATACCATCAGTGCAGGTGATGGATGTATTGTAGGTGTAAACTCAATAAACAAAGGTAAATTATTTATCTTTTAGTTGGATGAAAAGATTTAACCTTAAAGAGGTGCTGGCATCTCCTACTGTTAAAGAGCTGAAGCTACAAAAGTTGGAACTCCATGGCCTTTAAGAAACAAACTATCCTCTTTAGAATTGAGCACATGGTGGGGAACAAATGGCTACTTCTTGAAGAAGAAGTCTAGTTCTTGATCTACAGGTAACCGCTATATGTTAAGTGTTCAGGTGGGAAATGAAGGTTTCCCTTAGAAATTTTCATTGTTGATTACTCAGTCTTGGTCAATTACCTATAATAATCAATTACGAGAAACTAAGCAACTTAGAGATAATGAATTCATACCATTTTAATTGTCATGAAAGTATTATTTCATGATTGAGGCAAAAGTAATATCAATAAATTTCCAGTAGCATCACCATAGGAATGTTTCAGTCTTACTGCGCAAATGGCTGTGCTTCCTTCCATCAAGGTTCTGGGTACTAAGTTCTCCCTGCCCTTCCTGAGCTTCAGGGATCATTTTGCCTTTTCTTGTTTGTTCGGTTTTTGTTTTGTTTTGTTTTTGTGTTTGTTCTTATTTGTTTGTGTTTTTGCTTTTTTCTTGTTTGTTTGTTTTTGTTTCCTTTTTTTACAGAGCCTTTAGATATTTCATGTTATAGACTAAAATAACTAACATTCAAATAGCATATAGGAGGCAAATTTTTTATTTTTGTTTACTTTGTCACTTATCTATTCTTTAAGAATTCTTACATATATATTTCAACATGAAGCTTATTTGTACTTATACATTAGAAAAACTACTTAATATATTTTGAGGACTGTTGTATTATATAGTATTGAACTATATACTATTAACAGTAAATATCCCTACTAGATCTTTGAGTTTTCTTGTGTTTTCTGTATTTTCTGTATAGCGGTGAGACAAAAATTGTGGTAGTCAGCCAGTACATCATCCATGGAGAGATGGAGCATGTCAGAGACTCAGAATCCCATGTGCAGACACCAAAGCAGCTATTAATCAGATAGCAAAGGGATCTGTTAGAAACCTCATCAATTGTGGGATATAAAAAATGAGAGTTGCAAAGGGAAAACAAAGCTTCCTTACTGTTTTGGGTTCTCATAATCGATGAAGAAATAAATGAAATGTTTTATGAATCTGTTCTCACTCTTGTTTTCTTTTATCACCACCTCAATTCAATTTCTCAAAATCTTTCACCTGAAGAGTCATAATACCTTCCTAAATAATCGCTCCTAGGAGAATCTTTTAATCCTTTCCACTGAATTTCGTATTTCCTACAGTTATGCTTTTATCAACTTTAAACTGAATGTCTTTTCCTCAGACTTTTATCCTCTCATTTCCTTTAGAAAATTTCTATTCTTTAGTAAATGATAATCCACAGTTCATAATTTGAAGTGTCTAAACAGAACGATTAAGAAAATAAATAGTACATAAGGCAAGCATATCATAATGTGTCATCTCCTGTTTGCTTAATGTCCAACTCTAAAGAAGTCTGCTTGCATGAAAATTGAAACCATTGTAAACTTGCCAGAGAAACTAAGCATGTAGATGGAGAGACATGCTGTCAAAGACAGAGAATACAGAGTTTACGGGTAAGACCTAGGGAAAATTACAGATTAAGTTGAAGAGTTTTCATGCATCTTACTTCACTGATTATTTTAAAAGTATGATACATAGAAAATGAAGAAAGTTTCTTCTGGAATCAAGAGCACACCATGTACACTTTATCACCAGTGTAGACAACAGCAGATTGTTCTTAGGATGATTTTCAGAAACATTTCGTACAAATAAGTAAACAAGACACAAAGAATACATAACTGTTCTTCACAAAGCATACATCTAAAAGAACCAAGTCAAAGACTGAAAATTGTGGTTCAGTCTGACAGAAAATACCTGCAATTTTTCAAAAACAACAGGATATTTTACTCTAATTAGCATTATGAGGAGGATTGTTTGAAAATTATACAAACATTTGAAATTGTCATAAAACATCCTGAAAATGCTTTGAGTTAACTGAATTATAAGTGACCTACAATAACACTTCTTGATATGCATATTGCAGAAGATCAATTTATTCATATGCTAAAGCAAATAAATTAAAGGGATGGCTACTTTATAGAAGAACACATCAAACTGGCAAATGACACTAAAGTGAAGAGCAAATATAATTTAAAAAAAAATTACCTGGCAAGAATAATATCCACCAACATATTTTACATAAAATAAATTATAGCATCATAACTTATTTATTGAAATAAAAAGGGTCATGGTTATATAAGATATTAAATGTATAGAAATCTGTAGAACACTGAGAATGTACATGAGAATATAACATGTCTAAATTTAAACAGTATTTCAATTTAAACATTTAATAAAAATTAATGACAAGGAAAGTTCAGAAAACAAAATTTTTAAATATAGATTTAAGGAAGGTGTTCACAGTACTTAAAATCTGAATATGAACTAGATTAATAGCATTTTTTATTAAACGGTTCAAGGGTTAAAATTGTCCGTGTGCCTGCTTCTCTGGAAAATCTTTCCTAACATCCAAATCTGCTGTGCTTGTCTGTCTGTATGTGTGTAAGCATTGTACATTCGAATATGTGTTTATGAATGCACACCTGTGTATGTGTATGGATATCTGTACATATGTGTCTATGGATATGTATGTATCTGTGCATATATGTACCTGCACATATATGTATCTGAACATGAGGGATGTGTATCTATCTGTTTTGGGGTATGTATATCTGTGTATGCATATTTATGAATAAAAAGATTAAACAAATGAATAAAATGTATACAACCATTGAATATAAATTGACTGAATAAAACCTTTAATTACTTAATGACTTTTCAAGTGTAAACTGAATTTTCCAAAACATCAAAAGTTCTCTGACTAGTACTGAACATGGCCGTATGTTCAATAGTTTGGGTTCTATTTAGAACCATCAGGAACGTTGAAGTTCAGAGGTTCTATATTTTGAAAGTACATAAATATAAGACGTCTTCTTTAGCAGGTTGCAGAAGCAAAGTTTAAGATGATGTCTATGTGGGTGTGATATGGGAAATGAAGAAATCACTATGCTTGAAAATATCACACTTTACCATTTGGAGAAAGTCAAGCCTGCATAACCATATGCTATTTAGAAACAGCTAAGATAATTTCCAATATTTATATTGCTGGGAATATTCCATACTCTCTTTTTTGGGTAGGCAAATGTGAAGCACTGAAAAGTCTAATGTTTCACAAAAAAAAGAAAAAAATGCACATAATGTCAAACATGAGATATAATCTTCATTTTTTTAAAAGTAAACTATTTCTCAAAGACATAAGAGTTGAATGCATTTTTTTTTTTTTTTTACAATAATGTCTTTGCAGTTGTAGTCATGCTCTCTAATAAAATTCATGCCAACAATACTGGTAAATGTATATTTACTCTTGTTCATATCTACATTGTATTGTAATTATGCATTGTAATTTCCAGCAAACTGACTCCTACGCTTCTAGGAGATGATTCATACTCAAGACTTGATATAATTGTGAAGTAGAAAGTATTTCATTCAGTAAACATATTGAAATATGGGCATTATTTTCATTCATTAACTACTGTCAGGTTATGTTATATGTAAAACATCTTAATACATGGAAAGTAAAATTTATAGAGAATTCATAATTTCATTAACTAATTAATTTTTTTTAAGCATTACACTGACTGGCAAGTACTATCTGCCAATTTAATATCGTTGTCTGCTCTTTTGTGCTTTAAAGAAGTAGAAACATTTCAGAAAACACAACAGTTGAAAGGAAATGAGATGAGAAAGAAAAGATAACCTGTTGCTTAAGGAATGGAATTAGAGGGTTAACATAAGTTTACCTGTTAGGTCATCCTTATAACATTACCTACCCTACCACATTTATCCATCTCATAATCAAATGGTAGGCACCTTTGTCAGCCAAAGAGATAGAAAACTTCTTGTCGATGAAGTTGAGTGGGAGAAGGCAGTAAGGTTATAAAAGGAATTCGAGTTTGTTCAATAGTTTCTTCTGTCTAGCAGGAAATATAAAACTCTCACATTCCTCTTCTAGTGTGTGCAGCCTCTGTGTGTGTGTGCATGCGTGCATGCGTCTGTGTGCATGCGTACATGTGTGTATCTGTGTGTGTGTGCGTGCGTGCATGTGTGTGTGTATGTCTGTGTGTGTGCATGCATGCGTGTGCATGTGCATATGCGTGTGCGTGTGTGTGTGTTGGTCTGTGCACATGTGTTTCCATGCTTTTAAATTATTTTGGAAAGCAAACAGGAGAGGAAATTATGAGCTTCATTTAAGTTTGCTTAAATGTTGAGCTGTAACTTCATGTCTGTATCTGAACTGAATGATCATGAGGCTTTTTGTTGTTTTGTTTTTTGTTTTTGTTTTTGCATTTTTCAGTGAAAAGAACTTATTATGAATTGCTCAAAAATATGAAGGCAAAAATTTGCTCTAGATAATTCTACAACAAATATTGATGTTAATGAGGCTTTACTAGAATTATTGGGCAGGAATAGGTAGAGTACGTAAGATGTCACACAGTGACATTCTCCCTCATTTTTAGCTATGGAATTCTATAGTAATCTCTATCATAAGCTTCAGTGCCAATTGTCACTATTTATAAATATTTCATTGTTGAAAATCTTTCTCAATGAAAATAGATTTGACACATCCATATTTAAATCACCATTTGAATGTTAGTTTCTCATAGCAGAAAAAGGAGGAGTTAGAGAAAGGACTTAAGGAGCTGCAAGGGTTTGTAACCCTATAGGAAAGACAATATCAACCAACCAGATCATCCTCCAGAGCTCTCAGGGACTAAATCACCAAAGAAAGACTACATATGGAGCTACCCATGGCTTCAGCTACTTATGTAGCAGAGGATGGCCTTGCAGGGAATCAGTAGGAGAAGAGGCCCTTGGTCCTGTGAGGGCTTGATGCCCCAGTGTAGGAGAATGCCAGGGGAGTGAGGCTGGAGTGGGTGGGTATGTGGGAGGGGAGCACCCTCATAGAAGTAGGGGGATGAGGGTGGGATAGCGGGTTTCCAAAGATGAAACTGAGAAAGGGGATAACATTTGAATTGTAAATAAAGAAAATATCCAATAAAAGAAAAGAAAAAATAATCAAAAGTCAAAAAAAAATTCAAAATTGACTACAAAAGAAAGTTAGTGTTTCTTCCATAGAACAAAGAAAGTGGTCAACTCAGTGTGGCATTAGAGATATGGAAATATGAACACAATGGTGATTAATGTTGTGTACCTGTGAGAAGATGGATGGCAGCATAGGATAAGCTTTCCAATATGCAGGAAACAGGAAAGTTGAATGTTTTGGTGCCATCATGGCAACCAGAAGCCCTAAATAAAAAGGCAGCCTATCTAAGGATATTCTAGATGTAATGGATGAAAGGAAAAATAGTGTGTTCTTTTGTATATTCTCTGTAGATGCACCTGAGAAGGGCTGGTAAGTGGGTTTTAGATAAAGAAATCTTAATGGTTTTAGAAAATCTACATTTTGAAAATTCTGTTAGCAATTTAAAAGGCAATAATGGCTAAGCAGTTTGAGATACAGCACCCACACTCATAAGGGCTACTGACAGAGAATGCTAAAAGGAGAAATCTTACACATTAGTGACATATTCTAACTCTCTCTCTCTCTCTCTCTCTCTCTCTCTCTCTCTCTCTCTCTGCACACATACACACACACATCATATGAAAGAAATTTGTTTTAGAATTGTCCTTATAGATAGATGATCTGATGCTTTTTAGACAATGATATTTTATTCTGTGTCTTCTGGAAGGTGATGCCTCTATTTCTCTCAATCTACAGCAATCATTATGGATTCCAAAGAGACAACATTCCCTAGTGGACATCTCTGTTTCTTCCTAAATTTCAAGTTCTACTGACTATGAGATCATTACATTTTTTTCTCTACAGTATTCTGAAGGTAACTTATTTAGACTGAGGCTACTTTTTCATACCTTCCCTAATGCTTTTCTGTCTTTTAAATCTGTGAGTTAATAGTACACTCTCTCCGATATAATAGTATACATCATATTATATATTTAATTTAGTCTATTTTTCTAGAAGTTAATGTAATAAAATTAGCTACTATGAGAAGCAGGTACTAAGCTATAATTACGATCTGCTGCTCTTACATGTTTCTTTTATTGGTAGCTGATTTCCTCGTGTGTTTTAAATAGTAACAACTCAGTTTTGGAGTGCCTTTTCTTTACTATTGGTTTTATTAATTATAAAAATAGCTTAGAGGGCATGAATATGAAACAATGAAAATATTGCATGGAATCTAGCCAAAATTTACACATTTTGTGCTTTATTTAACAAATTCTTCACTAAGAGTACAAACTACTGAAAGTGAAGCTTGTTGTGAATGAGTGAACTATGTTGTTTTGGATGCTTATCTTCAAAAACATAATTATATTACCTATGATTGACACTTTCTTTTGGTTGATTATTTTGTAATGTCTATACAGAATAGAAAACTATTATTTTACTGGACATTTTATTCTTTCAGCCTCTTTTTAGCTATACAATATTTTTCTTCATTTTATGGTGATATGAATAAGAACCTATCTTTTCTATTGCTCACAAAATGCATTTGTAGTCTTTCACACTGAGGTATAATCAAAACAGAAGGTAATATCAATTGCACTTGAGTATGTTCAAGCACTAACATCTATTTATTGAATGCTTGCTGTTACTTATTTGACAGAAGAAACATACACAAATCTCCACGATAAGAGATAACTTGCTGTTTTTTCACTGTGTAATATTTATGCAATTGTAAGCAGAAATTTAAATTTTTTTTACCTCAGCCACTTTTCTTAATATGTTTTAATTTTAAAATGCATAGCATATAATCATTGGAAGACTTTTTTAAGGTTATTTGACAATGCCATTGAAAAAGCTAATATAAAAATGCATTGTTTGGGTATCTATGAAAGTCAAAGTAGTACTTAAACAATGTAAGAACATAATGAAAACCATCAAGGAGGGTTGGCAAGATGGCTCAGTGGTAAGAGCACTGACTAGTCTACCAAAGGTCCTGAGTTCAAATCTCAGAAACCATGTGATGGCTCTCAACCACGTATAATGAGATCTGATACCCTCTTCTGGTGCATCTGAAGATAGCTATAGTGTACTTAATTATAATAATAAATAAATCTTTAAAAAAAGGAAAAGAAAACCATCAAGGAGATATGATTTTTAGCAATTATTATTTGATCACAATTGCTATTAATTTTCTATAGCTATACATTGATATCAACCCTTAATAACTCAACACATGATTTATTCATCAAACTTCTACATGCCTTGAGTTGGCTGGTGTAAGAGGGAGCTATGCAGGGAGGGAGATGAGTCTTACCGTTCCTCTTGCTATTCTTTCTTTTAAAAAGCTAAACAGAGCTTCTTCAGATGCAGCTCAGTGGCTGCAAGACCACATTCCAGTGAGACACACATGGCAGAGTTTGGCTCCTTAGGGACCATCATTTTAATGATCTATTAAACAAGCTGACAGCTCTATCCACTGCCTTTTATTATGAAAAGTCTGTTACTTCTCAAACTCTTGCTGAGATGTAAAATGAATTATATTGATCTGAGAGCTTCATACATCAGCCTTAATATCTTTATGACATTTTAATGAAACTACAATGCTTTCATCTTTTATACTATAAAAAGACTCCCATCTGATATGTTGTAATCTCTGCTATAAAAGAACTTAAAGCACTATTAAGCAAAATTTCAACATGTGTCAAAATAAGAAATATTGAGATGAGCTATTGGGAGAGAGTTTTTAAATAATGTATTCATTTTGGTAAGTTTACTAAAATAATGTCAAATGGAATATTTGAAAGAAAAAACCATAATAAAACAGCACAATAGTTTCAGTAATACCTTACTTATAAACACACTATTTCAGCAGATGATTGATGTATGGGAAGTATATTATTCTTGGCTGGATAAAGAAAGGAGAGAAAGAGTGGATGTCTTCTCTGAGTGAGTAATCTCATATTAAAATGATGAGCAGATTTTCCATTCCAGATGCAACCGTTGCCTTATGACTAAATCCAATCGATTTAGATTGAATGGACAGCTAAAAGTTTGCCAACTTTATTTTAATCATGGCCTCTGACCCTATGCAGTTTAACACAGGCAGCTCTTCGAGAGGAATGGAAAGCATGACTCAGAATGATAATGTGTATACCTGCACTTTTAAATCTTAAATGTTGACATTCAAATTTAATATTTTACTATAACACTTTACCTATTGCTCACGTCATTAATGCTGCCCAAATATGCTCTTTGACATTTATAAATAGTAATTTAAGACACCAATATTTACTTAAAACAGGCTGCTTGAAAAACACTTCATAAGGCATTTCACATATATGCTTCCATTTCAGTTCCCCAAAGCATGTGCAATAGAATGACTCCCACATCTTTGTCAAGTTTTTGAGTCCTAGCACTAACACCTCAGACCACTACAATCTGAACTACTGCAGTGAGTACTTTTTAAAGAAAAATATCCCAAAGCACAAGAATATACAAATGGAGTAAAGGGTCAGTGTTTTAGGTTGTCCTATAAACACTCTTAAAACCAGACACATTTGATAAGGACAAAAAAAGGTAGAACTAATTGTATGACCAACCTCATTACTTTCTTACTATTTAAAATTTATTTACAATGTTTATTTCAGTACAATAAACCAACTAATTAGCATTTCTTTAAAGATACATAGGTCAAATAACTTATAGAATATTTCTAAAAGAACTTCAATTTTAAAAAACTCTTAAGTTTTGATTGCTGAGATGAATTCAAGCACAGCGTCTGTTCTCCTCGGGAGAAGTCTATGAATTACTGATCAGGGGCAAAGCTGTTTCTTTCTCCCACAAAAGTATTTAGGAAAATAATTATCATTTTGTTGTTCAATTTTTTAATGATGCAAAGCATGTTTACCTGACCCTTGTAATGTTTTATTTTTAAAAAGCAGTGTCTCAAAGTACATAAAACAGAAGATCTTGTTTTCCTTGAATTATGTTAAGGTCTATAACCCAAATTAACTACATTGTACTGCAATATACTGGCGGTTAAGCTAATTTGTACTTTAAATAATATATGTGCGAGAACTGACTACATGCAAATTTAAAGATGAAACATTTCAAAATTTAAGCACAGCATCATTTGAAAATTCAAATAGTCTTACAAAATACGTGGCAAATTCAGATGTGAAAATCAGCAAGTTATATGTTAAAAGTAAAGATTTATCTCAAATATTAAATTTTTGCATAATAGTATTTTTATATTTTAAATAGATGCTTAAAAGAGAATTCTATCTGATCTACTGAATCATGAGTAAGTGAAGTGACACTAACTTCACAAATGTAAAACCAAACCAAGCCAAACAAAACTGAAAATTATTAGAGGAGTTCAAAGGCTGTCATTGAAGACAAAAACTTACCCGCAAATTTGATGTGGAATTTGTTTTCTGGTTTTAATATCTGAACATACAAAGGACAATTTGGGGCAAAATCTTTCACAGCCCATGCTCTCAAAATTGTTTGGTGATCCTGAAATGATAAGACCCAAAATATCCTGAGATTAAATTTAACAATATAAATTAAAAATGACAAAAAGGAAATTAACTTGTCAAATGGTCACACTTATAGTTAAGGTTTGAATATAAACATAAATCAATTATCTCTCCCCCCCTTTGTTTTTTTGATGTTTTGAGGAAATATCTTGTATATTCCAGGCTGTATTCAGTTTGTTATGCTGGTGGGTGTGGTCAGGAACTTCTGATATCCCTGCTTTTATCTCTGAAGTACCTTGATTAGTATATTAGTAGCACCATTCTCAGGCCATGGTTTGTTTTTAATCCTTACTATTTATATAAAGGACCTAATTCCAAATTCTACCAGTGACAATCACTACAAGTTAGAACATTAGAAATTGAGAGTGGAATAGCTAGACAAAACTAAACATAATCAAAATTATAAAAGAACAGATACATTATTACTTATAATATCAATTCTCATAGAACAAAAATAGGGATTCCTAATATTAATTAATTTAAAACATTGGGGGAAAAGCAACTATGAGGATTACTCATGTAGAGAACATGCTAGATTATACATATAATAGTAAAGGTTAAACAATTTGATTCTGCTCTTATGATCATCAGTGTTTATGGGTGTGTGCACAGTGATGAAAACCACTCAGATGGAATAAAATGGATTGGGAAAGTTAGGATGCTAAAAGAATCAAATTGAAAATAAACATTCAATGTCAGCAGTTACATAAATAATTATTAAATGAACTGAACATCATTGGACAAATTATTAGAAAACATCTTTACCAGCTATGCTCTAGAAATGGACATTGTGGGTTAGCACTGCCATGTAATGAATAATCAATAGATTTATATTGATGTTCGAGTTAACTTAACTAAAATTAAACAATCTATTTCTTCTGATATACTAGCTACCTACCAAGTTTTGATAGCCATTAGTGACCAGTAGTATCATAGATAATTCTAGTCTACAATATAGCTAGGTCAAAGAAGATGACAACATCTCCCCCATCAACACTTGATACACTCAGATGTAATAGGTTGAATATGGAAATACAGAAGAGCCAGTTGTTAATAATTGGTAACTGTTATATATTGTTAATATTTTACAACCCACTACCTAGATATCCATACTGATATTTCAATTCTTTTAGTGAGGTTATCAGGACACAGGGCCTTGTAAAGTGTTTAAGGTCCCTCCCAAGGATGATAGTCTTATAAGGAAAGGCAATCACTGCTCTAATACAATAACATCTGGAGGACTCCCACATCTATAATACAAGAACATCTGGAGGACTCCCACACCTCTAATACAAGAACATCTGGAGGACTCAGACACAATCGCGTTCTTTAGCAAGATCACAACGGCTAAGAACCATGAGGCCACATTTTGTCAGAAACTAGATCTGCCTGCACCATGTCCTGACTTCCTTAATCCATTTCTTATCAACCACACATTTTATTTTGCTTCTGCTGTATCAGCTTGAACAAGACAGTGACTTCAGGTTTGAAGAAAATTGATAAAGAGTAGATCTGAATGCACATAGGTATCTTCATGAGGACATATCAACATCCTAAGAACACAAAAGATGCTATTAATATCTCTCAAATGAATATTTGCTAGGTAATATATGATTTTAAATCTGATATTGCAACATTATAAATAATTAAGTATATGACACATTTCTTTCATTAGAAGCATGTTTTTTAAAAAAATGAACAAAAATACTAAACTATATTTTTACATTAATATTGTTTAATGTTACTTAGAAGTGGTAGTCAATGAACTATTATAAAATGTTTAACCCATATGTCCCTCAATATTTAATTGGACTTAAATAAGTCTGAGTTGCCTTCTATAAAATACACAAATGTTTCCATCACACAACATTGCTGTGAAGGAACACCATAGTACTTTCCAAGATCTTTTATTAGCTGACAGTAAATTCGGAACAAACACAAACTATTTTGCATATTCTATGAAACATCTTAGTAATAGAACTAATAAATTTTGAATAAAACATAAACAGCATTAGCATTCTTAGCAATGAAATTAATAATTGGTTTGCCATCATAACCTAAGTAATGAATATACTTGGTGTTTAGCAAAATAAGGAATATGAGGTACTAAAGGATCTACCAATGGAGAAGAGAAAATTCCTCAAGAGTTATCCTTCATGTTGATGAAAGTACAAACCCTGGTTTAATACATATAAAGTGAGTATGAATGTATTGTTTTGTAAATGAATGAAAGGAGATGAACTTTGGAGAGGATTTAAAACTTGGAAGAAGTGTGCAGCATTCCAAGGCCTCCCTTGTTTTGATGTTCTGTCTTGAGGCCATCTCTGCTTGGCATTCTCTACAGCATCAACTGACATAATTCTTTAGTAAACCTACCAGAAAGACTTAGGAAGAATCCCAGATCATTGGGGACACTGCAGTGTATTGAAAGAAAGAGGAAGAGGAGAGAATTCATTATGCATAAAGTCTATACATAAATTCACAAGTAGGTGGCTGATCAATGGATCAGCTGAAGGAGGCAGAAAAAAACAAAATTTAAAATAATGTTGAAGTTGTTCCTAGCAGCAAGGGTTAACAAGTTGGACTCCAGTTATACTACTAAGCTAATTTTCTATGGAATTAAATTTGTAACATCTGCTACACAATGGTTATCTTTCTCCCATTCTGAGGAAGAGAAAGGAAAGACAGTATAGACACTGACAAAACAATGTAAAATATAATAGTCATATACATATGAATGACATGGATATACAGCTGTAAGCAGATATAGATAATTGGATTCCAAAAAAGAATACAAAATAGAGGAAGGCAGAGAAGTAGTTAAACAATTGTGAATGGCTCAATGTTAGGAATAATTGTACGTTCTTGAGATTAGGAAGTTTTGAACATTCTCGTGGCAAAGAAACTCATCACAGGTCAGACAACTAGACTAAATGGGAAAAGCCTTGGCATTCAGAAAGAAGCAAAAGCCCAAATCACTGTGAAGCAAGGATTGTATTTCATGAAACATTTTTCAAAGGGGAAGGTGAAAAACATTTTAAGAACAAAAAAAAAAAAAGAGTAAGAACAAGTATAGCAACCAGCATGAAACTACAAAAGGAAGCATGCAGAAAGTCTTTGTGCTGTATAGAAATAACACCAGGGAAGTTAGTGTTTGGAAATTAAAAAAAAATGATGTTAGAAATGGCTATGGCCTATGCATTAAATAATAGCATAGAACATTTCCCCATTTCCCCATAAATTTATTAAAATGCATCTATGTCCATAAAGAAACATTTATGGACTGTTTTGTGGGGTTTCTAATCTATGCGAATACTATCAACACTTACAAGTGTGGCACAGCAGGCACCAAGAAGAGTGAATGATGCTTCCCATGTAACATCTGATACAATGTTGACAAATAATTAACTGTGATAATGGAAGGACTTAGATTTTATTCACTACAAAAACCATGAAATATTCTAAAGACATCTCTCATGAGCAATGTTATCTGAAATCAAACATCTTTATGAAAAAAATCAAGTATATGATAAAAAATTGAAGAGAGAGAAACAAAAAATCAGAGGATATGGAAATGGTAGAACTTACTGGGACCTAAATCTAACATTGGTAGCAAAGACACTAGAATCTAATGAAATAGAAGACAAAGAAATGCTTGGTCCTTAAGAACACTCACTGTTCTTCTGGAGGGCTAGAATTTAGTTTCCAACACTCACTTCATTGTGAGTCTCATAGCCACCAATAACTTCACTTCCAAAAGATACCTTCCCTTGCTTTGGCACCAGCATCCAAATGCACATACTCACACACAAATACACACCACATACAAGCAAACATGCACATGCAACTGAAAATACAAACATAATAAAAATAAATATATAAAAGATTTTTGTGATTTTTCTAAAGGACAGAAAAGTGATATTAACCTGGGTATTTTTAAGAAGTAATGTATTTTCTATTTTAAAGTTATAAATAAAGTAAATAAATAAAATTATAAATAAAGTATAAATAACTGGAAAGTGGTCAGAAGACAAATTATGCCATTTAAAGACAATCACTGAACTTATAACACCCTAAAGAACTACAGGTCACAAATACGCAGAGAAAAAACAAACTCTTTGAGGGTACTATAAACTAAATTTATTAAACTGTACCCCAAAGCACTGAAAGGAACAGACACGCAAGGATCGGAACAGAACAGCAAGGATCAGAAACAACGGGAAGTTCCTCTCACTGTTGCTGGGAAATGGCTTGGGAACACCATTTTAAAGAATCTTGCATCACTATCCATACACTTGACCCAGGATTGAGGTCTTTAATATCTCAAAATAGTAAGCATATGCCCACCCTAAGTCAATATATAGATGCTTATAGAAACTTTACTTATAGTAAAATAAATCAACAAAAATAATCAAACAGAAATAACTCCTTTCCTTAAATGAATAAACTGTGCTACATTTTAGAATATTACACAGTGGAAAAATATACAACTTATCAAGCTAGAAACTATGAAGGATCACAAATAATATTCATGAGGGAGAAAATCAGGACAAATCCTCAAAGGCTATGAACTACATGATCCCAAGCACATGACATTCTGAAAGGGTGGAAGCAAGAGGGCAATAATAAGGTCCGGGTATCCTGAATGGGGGAGATGAATAAAGATGAGGGAAGTACCTAGAACAGAAGAGACACTGCCTTCCTTCAGACTTCTATTAAATCAATATTGAAGTCCATGGAATCTGGTTGCATTACATTCTGGGTCTATCTCAAATTTTGCCTTAGGAGTATTAGGTTTAAGGTATGTACAACCGCAGCTGGCTTTTAAGTGGGCCTTGGGGATTAAACTCAGGGCTTCATCACTTACTGAGTCAACTCCCCTGCCCACTACATCCACTTTTGCTTGTTTGAATTTTCTTCTCTCCCCCTCTCTACATTCCCTCTTCATAGGTATATCCTAGTGTGTCACAGTTTCAGTACTTGAAATAACTCTACACCTCTTTGATCTTTTTCCACGTATCATTAGAGCTGAGCTGGGCTACCTGGAATTATGCAGGTGCTGGGGTGTACAGGTCACAAATGCTGTGTAGCATATCTGATTAACATTTCCTTGTCAGCTTTTCTTTTTTTTTTTGCTTTAATTCCTAGAGCCTATTTTTTTCTTAAGTATTGGTTTCTATGTCCTGCTCCAGTGAGCATCTGTTCTCACTCATAACCTAGCAGCAAATTTGCAATTTATTTAGAAATTTACTAATTGCAACACCTCTGTCACTACTATGTCTTGTCAGATAAGTCAATCATTGTTCCAAGTTAATAAACATGGGTTGGGTCTTGTACGCCCAGTCCTTTCTCACAGGGTATTGTCTTTTGTGAGTATCTACAACTTAATGATCCTTTAAAAGACAGTGTTTTAATTTGGTAGTTATGATATCATGCAAGTCCATTTACAACTTAGTTGATCTAATTTTAGAGAACTATTAATCTGGTATTGGTTTCCTTCCATATATCTGGAGTGGCTTCTCTGGAGTTTTATAACTACCTGTGGCCTTCAACAAGCTGTCCATTTATATGCTTATAATTCTATTTTTTATAAATGCACAGAGGATCTGGTTCTTACTTTGTACACATACAGTTTTCTTTTCCTGATTATTTATTTCACTTGGTTTCATATATTCTCATTATTTATATATGAATATATTAACAAGCTAAAGAGCTTAAGGACCTAAGTGAAGTTTATGAGAGGCAGAGGCTCTTTTTTCTCTTAGAGCTCAGTATTACACATTTCTTCCTTTCCATCAACTTTTCCTGAGTGAAACCTTGGTCTTTTCTCTTATCAGTTCCATGAAACTGCCATGACCTACTGATCATCTCTTTTCAGTAGGAAGACTGTATCTATATCTATATCTGCATCTACATACATATGTGTGTATATGTATGTGAGCTTGTGTGTATATACTTCTGAGTAAAGCAGAGATTGCTGGGGGCTGAACCTACTGTTTCTGAATTCTTATAGATCACATTCTCACTGTGCTCATATTTTTCAGTCTGAAAATAATTGTTTTGTATATCTTGTTCGGAATTTTAAACACTTGTGTGGGAATGTTATTCCAGAACTCTCTGCTCCCATATGGCAGAGAGCAGCAGTTCCCTACTTGTAAATATGTTTCAGACCTCTGTAAACTATTAACTATAAAAATCTAGGATGTGACATTTTTAAATTCCTCATTGGTATTTTACCTGTAAAATTAAAAAAGAATCTGGAGTTCCATAAATGGGTAATATAATAACACTGTCTAACCTTAACGAAAGATCTCAACATCATGAATTCTCCTTGAAAATTAGCCAAGAAATGTTCTACGAAGAGAATTCTGTTCTGAAGCACATTTTCTCTACATCAGCATTTACCCTCTCCTCAGCCCTGTAAGTTGTTATTCAGTCTCTATTCTCAATAGTTGTCATTTATGGCTTCATCAACTTTATTTATTAGACTGTTGGTGACTATTTGTCCATCACTGAAAGCAGACTGGCATGAGGCCAGAATTTTTCTCTCCTTTGTTATTTTGTTCACTGATTTGTGTTTGTCCCCACTGGAGAATCTCAGCAGAAGGTTAATAACTATACTTTGAAATTACGCATGAATTCCAGTGAAGCTTTATTTTCTCTAGCTCAATTTAGATTAGAGGCACAATTATAAAACTTAAACCATTTCCAAAAGAAAAGATATTCTAGAGTGATAACCAATGGCATCCACCTTCCCAAATCCGTAATCCCCACTCAGAACAAGCATCACCTGTAATCTCCACTCAGAACAAGCATCACCGTGATCCTCACTCAGAACAAGCATCACCGTGATCCTCACTCAGAACAAGCATCACCAACATCCTCTTCGTTTTGAAGCCCATTGTTTGCTTAGTTTGCATATCTTCATACCTTCCTTATTCACTATCTGTCTTGTGTTTTCTTCATAAATTGTGTTTGTTGGTTTCTGACTCCATTTATAATTTTTAGTTACATCCTATACTTGGGGTGGTAAAAAGATGCCTCTACTTTAATAGTCAATCCTTCTCTCCTTTGTAGTCATTATGCTTTAAATTATTTCTTGTATTTATTATCACATGTGTGTGTATTTAGAACTATATAGCTCAAGTGAAACCAAAATCTCCTATCTAAATACCTGCTTAATTTTCATAGATGATTACTTTGGAAACGTAAATAACATATAGAAAATATAATTATTTATCCCCCAAATTGTTTCTTCTCTCTAGACACTTCAGTGTCAAAAAATTGACAGTGTACTCTTTAAATTTCATAAATTCAAAATCTTCTACTCTATTTTAAAACAATCATTGAATGAATTGACAGGTTGTATTGTATCTATCTTCAATATTTATTCACAAATCAGCAGCAGTTTGGACCCCTCCATAGATGCGAACAATGATTTTCTCTCATTTAAATAACCCTCCTTGAGTCTGTAACTGGTTGCCCCTCTAGAGTCATCTGACATGTACCCATTGAACAGCCTAAACTTTCCTATTCCAACAAAGGTAATATTTCAAACTGAAAAACAGGGCATACCACATGCCTGCTGTACTTTGTACACTGAATGTGCTTCAGTGTACCACTGTCTCTTCTACCTTACACACCAAGAAAACCCCAGCAAAATACCAATGTTCAATGCTGTCAGCTTCCTTCTTATAGAAGAACACAAGCATCCTCATGTGCTGCCACGTTTGTGGCTTCAGCTGGAGTAACTGTGACATTTATTGTTTCTATCAAGATATCCTTATTGACATATATTCTCAGTTTCAACCAACAAGAGACTCTCTATAGCTGTCTTCTTGTCTGTCTGAGCCTTAACCACATCTCCTAAGAATTAGAAGGACCCTGCCCTCTCCCTACCGTTCACAGAGCTTCACTTCCTCTGCTCTTCACATCCTTTCAGCTACTTCGATTTGGTTTATTTCTTCTTAAAGTTCCATTCTCTTGTTAATGAAATCAGTATTACTTAACTAGAGTGCCAATAATAAAGTATGTGTGTGTGTGTGTGTGTGTGTGTGTACTTACACATACTATAGAACTTAAAACCTGAAAATTCATTAGCTATTCATTCTAAATGTCACAAGTCATAAACCATGTGAAACCAAAATCTCTTATCTAAATACCTGCTTATAATGGATGGTTCCTTCTGAGAGCTATGAAGACCCATCTGTCCCATTCCTCTACCCATCAGAAGTGATTGAATTCATATACTCAGGGCATTCTGACTTGCTTAGCCTCTGATGTTCATCTTATAAGCACACTACTCAAAATGGAAAGAAGCCTATCATGGTGGTGTGACTTCAACTTGATTGTTTTGTAAACACACAGTTACAAATACATTATGTACTGAGTTAGTAGGGAGAGGATGCAATTAAACATGCATTATAATTTAACTGAGTACTTGTTATATTGCTGAGAAAGAAATAAGAGCCAAGTGTCTCTAGAGAAGCATGTTAGATATTATTACTATCTAAAATATAAAAGTGAGTATTTAAAAAAAAGCACAGGCTGCGAGGTAAACTATGTAGAGTTTAAGAACATAAAGCTAGTAAGTAAGGTGAAGGTAACAGACCACAGCAGTAAGAAACGAACAGAATGGAACAAGTAAGGAAATAATCAGAAGACCTCCATTGATGCACACATCATGCCTTTGGAAGGTTACCTGTCCTAACCCAGTTGGTAAAAAGGGTTCTAATGAGTGCCAAAGGCTAGAATAGTGAATACGGTCTAACAAAAAATAAAGTCAGATATGAACGGGTTAAAAAATGGGTGATAGTTACATGAATTGGGCATACAGAATTTGATGGGTCATTTTTTTCTATTAGTCACAGAGGAGCACTTCAAGATTTAAAATTGCTTTCAATATTGTCACTTGTACTAGGAGATAAATCCTCCAGATGGTGTCTTTAAGAGACAGGGAATGGGAAAATCACAAATGACTCCTGTGTCTGCTTGACCATACTACTATACTACATGATATATAATGTGGTCCTATACACCAGAGAACTACAAAATGGCACTTAGGCCAGGGAATTGCATGCTTCTTGCCTTTTTGCACAGGCTCACTTCTAAGACATGCTGCTCCTCACATACACCCTCACATGACACAGGCTCTTCACCATCCAGGCTCATTGGATGTTAGGACAATGTGGACTTCGCTAATTGGATGATGTATGCATATATACCAGTGAATTTCTGCATTGAACTAAATCTGCATCCAGATGTTGGTCTCAAGAGTTTGCTGCCTGGAACTCATCATGACTCTGTTGCCCTGGTACCCCAAGCCACCAGAACAATGTCCTACAGGATAGTATAGGCACTACAATCAACAATTAATAAATTAGATTTCAACTGGAAAGGCTTCCGTAAGGCAAAGAACAGAGTCAGTAGTTCAAAATGACAGTGTATAGTATGGGAAAAGATTTTTACCAATTCTCTATTTGATAGAGGACTAATATCCAAAGTATAGAATAACTCAAGAAACTATATGAACATATTAAATAATCCAATTGACAATGAGGATATAGTTCCAAACACAGGATTCTCAATAGAAGAATCTCAAATGGTTGATAAACCCCTAAAGAAATGTTCAACATCTTTAGCAGTCAGGGAAATACAAATTAAAACTACCTTGAGATTACATCTTAGCTCATGCAATAAGGATTATCCTTGTAAGAACTACTAGTAATGAAGGATAATGAGTCTCAACTGGCCATCTCTTATAGTCACAAAAGACTTCTAGCAGTGGGACCGAGTTGTTAACCAAGAAGGATCTATGGAGATAACTAAACAACCTAGGCTGATGCTAGGCAAGATAGCTACACTTTGTAAACTGATTAGGAGTATGGCAGGCCATTGTAGAGGAGAACATCAGCACAACCTATTGAATGTGTGAATGTGGAGACATCTAAATGGCTTTGCCTGCCAGCAGATGGAAGAAGATGCAGGGGTCCATATCTAGACATGGAGAAAGAGAGTGTAAGTTGAAGATCTCCATCCAATTTCTCCCCTTAAAGCACAGGAAGTGCAGTTGAAGATGGGGAAGAAAGATTGCAGGAACCAGAGGAGACTGGGAACACCAGGAGACCATAGCCTACTGAGTCAATTAAGCAGGGCTCCTATGGGCTCACAGAGACTGAAACCACAAGCACAGGGCCTGCATGGGTTTGTACCATATCTTCTGCACATATGCTTTAGCGGTCAACTTGGGGTTTTTGTGGAAGTCCTAACAGTGAGATCAGGTAGATCTCTGACTCATGTGCCTGTTCATGAGACTTTAATCCTACTATTGGGTTGCTGAGTCCAGCCTTTGTGTGAGAGGTTTTGTTGTGTATTCCTTTTGTGATGTTTGGTTGCTGTCTCTTGGAGGCCTGTTCTTTTCAGAAGGATAAAAAAAAAAAGGGAGTGGATGTGAGAGAGAGGGAAGGTGAGGGGATGCTAGCAGGAGTGGAGGGAGCTGAAACTTTGGTCAGGTTGTATTATATGAGAGAACAATCTATATTCAATCAATCAATTAACTAATTAGAAGTTGAAGCCTTTCTAAATCTAACCTAAATTTCATCTTCCTTGGAAATCTCAAGACTTCAATCACTAGAAACTAAGTCAAACTTTCCTCTACCCATCAAAGTCAGGTAACTATGACCCTACATGGTCATTCAAGGAGTGGTTTTGTGATGTTTCTACTAAATCAGAGTATTCATAGAGAGGGCCTGAGTGGACAGACTACATAAAGGATACAAGAGCACTTCCATATGAGTATGGATAAGTTCCAGATACTTATGATTAGTAAATTGAACTCAAATTATAGAGACTTCATCATCCTTAGCCAAATAGAAAATATTAACTTAGGTCAGAACATATCATTGCTCCGAGTCTCCAAGCCTTTCTAAGAAACACACTGTGCACTAGACACAGAGAAATACAGTGATGCGCACATGAGCAGTTAAAAAGTGAACAAAATTCATTATTTAAATAAGATAAAATAGAACAAAAGTTTGCTACAAATGAAGTGATTCATCATACTGAAATTAGAATATCATGATATTCTAATATCTTGATATCTAATATCATGATGCTTCAAAGTCTTCATGGACTTACCACCCCGAGAAAACTTAGACAGCTGAAATAATGTTTGTAGACAAAACCCCCATGTATTTACCATCTAATTATGAAAAAACAAATTGAATCAGATATGGTTCTTTTATAAGGCATAAAAAAGATGTGTTTATTAAATGCTGAAGAATCAAAGAGCAATATTTTCTACTCTCCTGATAACATTTTTCCTAGATGCTTAGGGAGGTTGACAGACTCAAAGAACTTTTCAAGTACCTTTTATATTAAATGTAACATAGGAGTTGCGTAGTAACAACACAAGCTTTCCCAACAAATACCATATAATATCATAATATGAGACTACATTGATTACCAAGCAATATGGTTAGGTATAGTTAGATAGAACTAGATATATAATATGGTTAGATAATAAGCATAATTTTAAAGGATTTTTATATATTTTTTAAATAAGTCTTTCTGTTTTGGAGTACTTGCTCTCAAACTCCAGCCAGA
>NW_022196891.1:37681763-37693150 GCF_008632895.1 Mastomys coucha | reverse complement strand
AAAAAAAAAAAAAAAACAGTTTTAAAAAGAAATGAATAAAAATGTGCTGCTGTGTTTAAAAGAGTGTTCCTGAGAAACGACCACATATTTCATGACAAATTTCAGAAATGTTCTTCCTATCAAAGAGGATAGACACTCCCATAAGTCTACAAATACCCAAGTAGAAACTCAGAAGCAGAGATGTTGTTGCTTTAGAGAATATGTGGGGTTAGGCTGGAGGTGAACATGCCAGTGTGTATTGTTTGGTTTCTATTAAATCCATTAGATTACTAGCATCCAAATGACACTAGCTTAATAATCTTTGTTTGTGGAGCCCTAAATATGATACTAATAATAGCAGTTGGCTTCCTAAGAATTAACGTACTGCACAAAATCTACTAAGTACTTACTACTCCATTTTTTCCACTGAAATAAACCATACAGCACATGTGGTATGCTATCTATTTTACCAAACTTTGCTTGAGTTTCCTTACAGCTTTGAATTGTAGATGTTAATAGAATAAAAAATGTCCACCAAGTTTAATGGTGGTAATTACATTTTAAAGCACATGAACAAATAATAGCATGCATGCTATCCCACTGCAAATTCAACCCTTGCTTTACTATCTTTCAAGGATTATGTAAAACTAATTAAAAAGGAATGGAACTCCTTTTTCTCTTCCATACAAAATGCTCATCATAAGATGATTTTTTTGCCAATAGCAAAATCATCATCCATATCCTATGTAGTTAAAAATACTTAAAGCTATATGCATATGTATTTCAAAAAATACACCATTTCTATAATGTCTATAAAATACAGAGGGAGCAGCCTCCTTTTTCATCTTAATGTATAAAATAACATTTACTTTAAAGCCCCAATACTGATTATTTTCTTATTGTTCCTTATTTTCAAGTTTGACAGTATTAGTTACTATTACTTGATTTTTTTTTCTTTTAAAATGCTATTTATTGCCTTCCCATAACAGAAAAGTTAGCTGAGAGCTGCTCTTGATAAGGCAGCGGAAGCATCATAGTTACAAGTCAATCTGTAACACATCTTTGTTCTCCTGAGACAGTACTGCACACTCAGCATTTGTTTTTCCAATCATGATGTAAAGTATATAGTCTCTATTTAGGGATTTAGGCAGTCAATGCAAAGTACTCCAAACTTGTGAGGTTTATTAACCAGAGGACTTTACTTTTGACAGTTCAGGAGGCCACAGTCCAGAATAAGGTGCCAAAGTGATGGATTTCCTTGTCAGATATCTGCTTAGACTAGCCCCAGACAATGCTGTAATGGTCTTTGGTTTGACAATTCAAATTGAGGGACCATATTAATGGCATTATTTTGACATTATTTCTATTTTAAGGCCCCATAGATAACTGAAAGTTAACTGTGACATAGTGGAAGCAAGAGCATCAACTTGTAAACGTGAAGAAGCCAAGTTTTGTGTGCAGCATTGTAAAGCAGAAATGTGTTTCCAATATATTCATCCATATCAAAGAACAGAAAATTCAGGACTGTTCATGGGCAGACCTCCATGTGCTATGAGATAATTCTCCAAATAGACACTGCTGCAAAGCTGTTTGGTCAAGACTCACTTTCCCAGTAACAATGGGAAAGAGCTTTTATGTTCTTGACTACTGTTGGGTATCATTGTACACACTTGCTTTGATCACACTTAGATTTTGATAAACCAAGTCTTTTTGTATATTCCCAAGAATTGTTTGCTGCTTGAAAACTAATCTGTTCAATACCCAATAATGTTCCTTTACCTTCTTTACTCTCCTTTTTGAGTAAAAGATTCCTAGAATATAGAATTCTAAGTGTAAAAAAAAAATCTAGGAATTTGAAAAGAATTGTATTTTGTAATTCTAGCCTCCTGGAAGAATTTTGTGTGTTTGTATGTATGTGTGTGTGTGTGTGTGTGTGTGTGTGTGTGTGTGTATGTGTGTGTACAAAGAGAGGGAGAAAGATAGATATATACATACATATATATATAAATATAAACATATAGACAGATAAATATGTGTATGTGTGCATATTGATGTGTTTATGTATATAATAGTATATATGTTTGTGTGTATGTATATATATGCATATATATATATATTTAATCTTCAAATTATCTTTCTTTGCTGTCATTTTATTACATAATACTGGCATGAACACAAGTACATCATTAAAACAAACCACTCAAATCAAAGGCATGGAGTCATATTTAGCTTTAGATTCTCCATTTTTATTAATAAATTAATTAATTATTTCAGTTCATCTTCAGTTTCTCTGATTAGTATTCCTTGTGTCAGTTTTGCTCTATCTATTGCGTATCTACTTCCAATGCAAGTTTTGTTATTTCATATCCATTATGCTGCAAAAACAAGTTTTATACATTGGAGAGTTTCAGCAGCTAAACATCATTGGATTGAGATGATATTTTCATTCTTTGATGAGATTCACTCATAAAACTGGTCCTCAATCCTCTTCTCTTCATTTCTTAATATGTAGATATTTTTTCTTCCACTTAATGCTGGCTTAGTTTTATTACATGGTTTATTTTTCTTCAGTCCAGACCCTTAAGTTTAGATTCGAGGTCTCTTACGGAATTTTCTCTTTGTTATTTCTAGAATCTTCTCTATAACTCCTGCGTGACTTTTGTTTGACTGTTTTGTTCTGTTCTTCTTATTATTAATCTTTGGTGTATGCATCATGATCTCACATTATACTCAAGATGCTTACTGAATGCCAACATCATCTGAATAGGTGTTATAAAACTGATTTCTTCATTCACATTTATAGCATGCTTCTTCTGCTTCTCCAGATTTCTCCTTTCTATTTGGAATAATTTTGTGTTCATTCATTGTCTTTTTCATTATTGTTATTCTTCATAATCCCCTAAAATGTCCACTGATGCCTAATGACTGAATATATAAAGGACTGAAATGTATTCAAGAATGAAACATCCTGAAACAAGAGTGGATTCTCGTTGGGTGGTAGCATACATGGTGCTCTATATGGTGATTACATATTACAGCAGAGAAGGCTGACTTTGTATACTCATATAAATACCAAGATGTATGCCTATGTACACACACACACACTTGCATATACCACATTTTCTCTTATGATGGACCGCATCCCTAGACATTGGAAGATGCATATTAAAGATATTGACACTTTGTTCTGAATCCATTTAGATATAGTATGCATCTAGGCCCTTTAAATTTACTTTCTGACTTAGAGGATTCTAGGAACAAATTGCCCAAATAGAATGCCTCTTCTAGGTTTCAGAAAGTAATCAGCAATGCAAATGTGGAGAGATCCAGGGACTCCCCTGCTTTCCATGACTTTGAATCAGTCCTCTGTGGAGCTCTACTTTCAGTAACATCTGTCCCCTTCCTTGCTGCTGTCTATGAGCTGGCTCCCTGAGCCAACAGCAGACTGCTTGTGAGTTCCTCTCTCAGCCTAAATTTTAACTCCCGTCTGGATGAGTCAGTTGTCATTCATCTACTTGCTTTGTACCTTCCAGAATTCTACTACTTTAATCTCATCTCCTTAACCTTTATTCTTCCTAAGTATATTTTTTATTAACTTATCATCAACTTACTAAAATTGAGAGGAAATAGATTACATTGATTTCAATGAAAGCTTCCAAAATTCATGTTGTGAAGTTAACTCTAACAGATAAATATTTACTTCTGCATGTAATTCTCTTCCTGCTCCTCATTGGAAAAGTGTAAGAGCTTTTAAATCAAGGAGCCATGTGTAGGGCTCAGGATTGACAGCTATATGTAAAACAACAGAGAAAATGAAGATTAGGTTCATTTCAAATCCATTATCAAATCTGATTGAAGCATTTCTAAGCCTAACTATTTAGGAGACCTCTGTAGTGGGTTTAACCTATTGCTGCTGGTGCTTTAATGCTAATTTGGATCTCTAAAATTGTTTGCTAGACAGAGTATACACTTAAGACCCTGAGGGGCCTTGCCTCCAGGTGTTTCTGATTGGTAAATAAAGCTGCTCACAGCTAATGGTCCAGGAAAGCAGACTCAGGAACCTAAGACTCTAAGGATCAGAATGAAAAGGAGGAGGAGGAGGAGGAGGAGGAGGAGGAGGAGGACAAGGACGAGGAGGACGAGGAGGACGAGGAGGAGGAGGAAGAAATGGGGATCTGCCACACAAGGAGAGTGTCTAGGAGAGGAGCAATGTCATGGCTGAGAAGAATACAGAACAGAGAGGCTTGGCCACCATGTGAAGGAGCTGGGGCAGCACAGGCCAGAGCCCAACCTAGTTGAGCAGTCCTCTCAGTCCAGAGCAGCCAAAATAGAATATAAATTTTAGTAAGTAAATCCACAGTTTAGTGAGGGGATATCAGGAAACTTACAGATGATGTTCTATCCACTTCGCAGCGGCTACTCAAAATGAAACATGCTTCAGCATTGTCCATCCTAAACACAGACAGAAAACAAAGTAATCATATTGAAAAGCTTGCTACTGAAGTGACTATGTAAACGTCTGGTCCATGTTCAACATGTGTGACCTTAGGCTTAAAGAACAATTGGCTACCTTGCAGAGCATGACCACACTGTGAGAAACATAACTTGCATACTCATACAGCTCCACAATTCATGGCAGAAAAAGGAATTGAATTTGCTTTTTTAATGATTTTAACTTATCTATATATACATGTATATGTATATTTGTATAAGTATTTTGTGTCTATATATAATATTTTAATTAATATATGTTTTACAATCTAGGATCATTACATTATTATTATTTTATGGCTAACTCAGAGAGAGGGAACAGATATGCTTAGTGGATTTAAGTCAAACCCCACTGTTTCTTTGTTTCCAGGAAACTGTTCAACCTTTTGTTCCAACCCCCTTCTGTCATGTGAATGTTCTTCAATTCATAAAGTTTGGTAAGTAAAGAATATGTTTTACTGCTTCATAAGTAGAGATTTTAAAACATAAGAATGTTTATTTTTCAACTGAGTAATGTTTTATCTTTCTGGTACAACTGTGATAAAGTTAGATTCTTTAAAAACATTTTTGTTTTCACTGGAGAAGAGAAATAGAGAGCCCAGGAAATTAATCCAAATAAAACAATTCTGAAGAAAGTTCTGTGGGAGGTTGCTAAATACCATGGGTATTGGATAACATTTTCTAAGTATCATTTTCAGTAAAGCTGTGAAGTCATGCCACTGACCTGTGGTTTAGAGGTGCCTACTCCTTGCTTCTTACATGAGGAATTATGCTGAAGAATGCATTAATTAACATTAAATCCTAAATATTGTATATTAAGTTAGGATTTGAAATGAACGTGCAATAAATTGTCACCCTAATGTCTTTCTCAGCCCAGCTTTTTGAACAGTGAGAGCAGGCCAACAGCCCCCTTTTCATGCCTTTTATTTAAGTTGTCCCTTTCCAATTTCAATGAAGGGTTTTCTGTAAATATGAACCCTTTGTGGAAAACCCTTTCATTGCTAGTAGTGATAGTTAAATTTAAAAAGCATCTGTCTGACATAGTTATTGCTAAAACAAAGAGCTCAGATTCAATTCCCAGAATAAAAAGATTCCACCACTAGCAGGCTTGTCAACAACCTATGGATAAGCTGAATGCAGAACCTAACCCACAATGATTTAAGGAGGATGGTTTATAGAGATGACCAACATCATATAGAGATTCAGAAGATACAAATGTGGAAACATCTTCTAGTTACCCAGATAATTATATAGATATCAAATAAGAAATAGCTAAATCTTCAATTCACATGAGAATTTGGGAATATCTGACTGTTCATAGAATTGTTACAGGAAGTGTTTAACAGAGAGATACACTCTAAGCCAAGATATAAGCTGTAAGATACTTAACTTTCCAACATTTACCATTCATTTTACTGTGGTAATTTCTGTTCACTGATTTGTTTCTTAAATTAAATCATTAAATAAAACAAACCTCCGCTAAATTTGTTTTACTCTTAAGCAAAGGTGATGTCAGAATTCATTACTACTATGTACCTAAGCATCATTTGGGTAATTAGTGAGACAGGCAAACAAAAAAATCTTAGGTTAAGTACTGTGATCAGGAAACCTTCACATTTAAAGAAGCCATAGGAACATCCAAAAAGAAGGAAGACCCACTTAAAACTTTAAATGCAGCAGAAGGCATCAAGCAACCCCCACCCTCACCCCACCCCCACTTTACCCCTTCCTGCACCCCCCACCGGGAGAGATTCCAGGTTTGAAAACAAAGGGAGTTGTTTTGTATTAGTCTTGACCCCAGGTGACCTCAGTCTTCCCTGCCTTTTCTCACCCTACTATAGTGTATAGGAAGCCCGGTTTCCCATAACAAATGTCTAGCCCAGGCCAACATTTAAACTCTACTGACAACTATATTCACAATCTGAGAGCAACAGGATCTCTTAGGATCCTGTTTCCTCCAGCTCTGAGGACACTTCAGTCTTTGACCCCTGCATAAGAGGTGATGCCGAGGAATGCTCCGAGTTTCTTACAATTCAAGCCCTGACTCATTGCTTTGATATCTCATATAATATTTAGTCCAAGATTTTGCCCTGGAAAATATATCCAGGATTGTGAAAATTAAGAGATATCTCTAAGCAGGAGTCTGAGTACCTCTTGTCTACCTCTGACAGCAAAGATAATTCTAGACCAGAGGCTTCTTACTGCATCATGCAGAATTACTATCTTAGATATGTGCCCTAAAATGAAAGTAGAAAACAGGAGCCTAGACTTTTATTTAGCACTGTTACTCTAAAATCAGTAAAGCAGAGTTAAATTTGGTATTTAAATACGTGTGAAATGCAGCTTACAAACGTTTGGAAAGAAAGGTTATCAAAAGATTGAAAATGAAGAGAGAGAAAGGGTCCAGGATTCCTACTTTGCTCTCAGGAGATCTTGATCTTTCAGGGCAGAGCCTTGAAGGTAGATCACTCTCTGGGACCACATTGGGATCTGTAGCACCCTCCGAACTTGCACATCCATCTCGGTGGGACACAAAATCACCACATAATAATCCTATTTAAGGTATAATGAAAAATGGCATAGACATAATCATGCTTTAAGTTATCCTACAAAACGTCTTTAAGAATTTATATTTAATTATCATCAACTTGTAATACACTCCTGGTGATAAATAAAAAAATACATTTAAACTTAGAGAAATTGAATAAGAAATTGAATGGCACTATATTAAACATAATGTGAGAAATAGAGTCAGCCTGAGCTATGGCAGTGGCATTGGTAGCACAAGAAGAAGGCATCATGGAGTACATGCCACACACTCCTTCAGTTTAATTTTTACCTTCAACCTTGTAAACTACACACTGAACAGGAGACAGAAAGGTTCCAGAGTCAATGCATAGTTTAAAGTGTTGCTTTATGTAGTGAAATTTATCATGGTCATTTAATTAATATTATGTTATGAACTAGTACCTTGGAGCAACTTCTGAGGAATATTTGTATACTTTGGGGTTTGTGTTAAATAAAATGACAGGTGATAAAAAAATTGGTTTTACATCAAAATATTTCAAAGTGTATCACCATTTGAAACCTGGCAAATGCATCCAAAATAAAATCACTTAATACTAATCTATAAGAATTTAACTTCTCTAGTAACTATTTCCTATTTGGTTGCTCTAAAATATATCTATAATAAAATGTTTAGAATTTAGATATTGATATTGTTATTAAACAGAGTCAGTCATTGTGAGATCATTTTCCTACTCCATTTTTAATGTAACATACAATATTTATAAAGAATATTAAAATGTATAGAAAAATGAAGAGCATAAGACAGGAACAAATAGGATTAAATCAAGATACTATGCATTTCTGATATTGCCTAAGGAATATATTTCCATTCAGCACTGTCTTGAATTTTAATCACACAAATTCATTCAGGAAATATAAAACAACAGTTTCTTCTTTGAACTCAACTAATTGCATTAAAAATTTATCTAAATCTACTTTGTTTTAACAACCTGAAAAGTTGAAATATGTAAAGGTTTTATGTGCAAACACACACATGCCAGTTTTGATTTCATATTTTTATTTCTTTTCATTATTTTCTAATATTTTATTATTTAAAAAGACTTAACTAGTGGTATAGAAATTAAGCAAGGAGGTCCACTTATCCTTCAGACAAAGGGTTTTAGAGGAGTTTACAGAGCAAACACCCATCCCCAAGGAATGCATGTTTCCAGGAGACATCCCCTGGAGAGAGGATTTCCCCCACCCCTTCTACAGGTATCTTATCCTCACCTGGAGGAGAAAGGTCAATAGGAACTAAAGAACAATGAAGAAGATAAAGTGTAACCAGCCCATGTTGTAAACTGTAACTAGCCCACATTGTAAGCTGTAAAACTCTGTTCTGAAATGGTAGAAAAACTTAAAGCTTTGTTTCCTCAGGGTTGCTCTGGTCCCGAATACAGAGTGACCCTAGTATACTAGTTTCAATTAAAACATTAACCTCTTGCTATTGCAGCGGCTTCCTTCCTGATTCTTCGCAAGTGGGGTAACCATGTCAAATATAACATTCCACATCATAAATGCACAAAAAGGAAACATCCAGGACCTTCGATGGCTTGGCAATTATAAGTGCTGGATAATCTAACACAGGAGTTGAATTTGGTTCCCAGCACCCACACTGAACAGCTCACACCAGCCTGCAAATTCACCCTCAGGGTTCTGACACAATATTCTAGCTTCTGCAGCCACCCATACCCACAGATGTGCACACACACACACACACACACACACACACATACACACACACACACACACACACACAACACACCAAAACCACATATAGACATATATGAAAACACACACATAAAAATTAAAACTGTACAGAAACAATTTCCATATCCTCGCAAAACTATCCTATCAGCAAAACTACAATATTCCAGATGGTTTCATTGCTCACTGCTTCATGAAATTATCATGGAATTATCATTTATGCTCTTACCCAAGAGGAAAAAGATCCTTTAAGTCAAATAAATATCCTTTTTTTCAACAAAAACAAGTTACACCGGTTGTTTGGCATAAGTACAGAAGGGAATCTCAAAGGCTATTTATTTCTTCAGCATTTTTGTTATGTGTCCTGTAATACTTGTAGTCTTTCATTAACCCTTTTTAAATATGGGTGTGTACATAAAAGTTTGCCAAAATGCAGGCTGCAATACTGGTTAATGTGCTATCAAGTATGAGTCAGTATTGTGCATGACATAATTCAAATGTACCTGTAATCTTGGATGGGCATAGAATTCATTTAAAAAATCCATGAGTAAGTCGATCTTCAATGAGCTGACACACAAGACAACATGCTTCTCAGTCTGAGCTCTGTGTCGACTATAGTTTCCTCCTGACTTTTGTCTCTCCATCCACAAATAGGCCAACTGTTCAAACTGTAATGAATTTGCCACAAGTGAATGAAAAACATTATATATGAAAGTGAAAGGCCCATACAGTGCCTCACTTGTTATCAGGTACATAGCACTTTTTACCCTTAAAATAGTTGAGTATCAAATTATCACTACTACTCAACAGGTTGACCACATGATTTTCATGGAGATTTCAATGAGGCCCAGGGGCTGCAGGTCTCCAAAGAAACACATTAGATTCTACTATTACACTCTCTCAGACCAGGAAGGAGCTAGTCCATGTGCTTTGTGTCCAGGAAAGTATGATGTAATATGCCATTCATTAAATATAGTTTAACAGCTCTGCCACTTTTGCTCCCTTTAAGAAGTATGCAATCTTATGGCAAAAGGAGCTGGGGAATTAAGTAGCCAACAGGCTGAATTTTCAACCTGGAAATTTTTCAGGAAGGGCATGATGGAGCCCAAATGGGAACATAAAGCAAGCAAACTTTGCCTGGTAAGATTCAAGGACAGTGAGTCTTCAGTCCCATTGTGCCCACATCATGCAAGGGGCGATAGCTGCATTAACATTCACAATTCCCCATGCTAGCAATATAGACATGAGTACTATAGTGAACTGGATGGTATTGTAGAGGAGAGTCTGGGAGTTAGTTAGTCAGTGTGAGTTGGCTAATTGTATAATGAGCATGCAGGTTTAATTTTCATTTATCAAATCATGTTCTTGATTTGTTCACTGATGGGAAACCAGGACTCATTGTAAAGAAGAACTGGAGACTGGTTATTGTTTATATCTTTGACCTGTGCAGTCTCTCCAAATACTTAATAATATACACCTGTCATGTCCACTGCACGCTTTCGTTGATAAACATAAGAAATTAATTTTAAACCCATTGTAATTTATGCCTTTGATTTTCCTTTTTTATTTATTCTCTAAACATAATCCTTAATCTAACATCCTATAACTTAAAATTATTTAATGGTTAATAATATCATGTAAACTATATTTTTGAAAAAAATGTTGAATAATCAAATCAAAATGTGCCAAGGAGGGAAAAGGTATCTACTGAAATTTATGAAAATATTTCTGCAATAGTGTTAGCACGTCCTTAAATTATTCATAGCATATCTCATAATATCAGTGTTAAATAAATAATCTGGTACTTTTTATTAATATAGAAGTTTCAATTTTACATGACTTTGCACATCTCTACATAAGTTATCAGGTTCTGTTTACCTGTATAGGGAGTACTACAAGAGCAACGCAGATCATAGCAACGACAAAAAGCTTAGAGGACCATGTTTCAGGAGTGACATCCCCAAAGCCCACAGTAGAAAATGTCACAATGCAGAAATAAAGGGAGTCAAAGAGATTGAGTTTCTTGCCAATTCGTTCTAGATGCTGAATTCCACAAATGCTAAAAAAAAAAAGCAGACATGCATTAAAATTAAGAATCATGCCATAGTTTTTATATTGTTCTTTCAAAACCAGATGAAATTTTGCAAAGATATTTTAAAATTGGTCTATTTATATATAACTTGACCCAGAGAAATATAGCTTTTAACGACACAAATTAGATATGGTTTTATTTTAATAGCCAAAAAAAAAATGTTAGCTATAATAGACAACTCTCAGAGCTATTTATTGCATGTGTAGGCAAAACAAACCAATGAATTTCCAAGTCTAATACCGGTCAAAATAGTAAAAATCTTTTATTGTTTAAAATAGGAAGAAGAAATGTATATTAATGTATATATAGGCATACATATATAATAATAATACAGAAAATTTTGTGTTAACAAAAGTCAAATATAGGTTGAACACTGTTGCTGCCAAAAAAAAGGTCAATATTCATTATCTATTGTAACAGTTCTGAAATGGAGTGAAGCTTTAAGAAATATCGAGGACACCCCCACCACCATTAAATGGATTATTGCCATTATTGTGGGAAGATCTTTGCTGTAGGGAACATATTTTGTACACAATGTTTCTTCATTCCT
>NW_022196891.1:37645158-37681753 GCF_008632895.1 Mastomys coucha | reverse complement strand
AAAAAAAAAAAAAAAACCTCAGGCAACTTCAAGAACCTTTATGTTGGACTTCCCAGACTTTAGAACTGTGATACAACAAATTTCATTTCTGCTCATTATAAATTATACACTGGGTTGTGACATACTGCTGTCTAATCCACAAGTGCCTCTCAAACAAAAGCCTACATTTTAAGACAAACATCTACAGATAGCACACCTGACACATAAAAGGATTCAATATAGAATTTCTTAATGATACAAGATGTCTATGAATTAGAATTACTAAAATAGAAATAGATACACCACTACTTGATTATAAAATTAAAAAGTAGAAAACCATGATTGATAAATATGTTGTGCAAATTGAAGGGTTGCAATAAATTTGGAACAATAAAACCAGTATGCAACTGCAATGATTTGCACAAGAATGCTCCACAGTCATATAAAAGAAATAAAATATGGGGACTTTATGGGATGAAAAAAATCATGAGTAGTGTTCTCACACATGAGGATAACCACTCTTAAAAGAGGAAGATAATAAGCACACCAATCTGTTCAGTCACTCTATATTCTGTAATGTGATGATAGAGGAAGAAGACATTTTCTTTGAATTAGTGAGAAGGCCTTCATCAGACCAATTGGGCCAGATCTTAATACGTGGTATCTTATCATTTGAATCTGATAGAAAGGAAATTTATGTAGCATATAAATTATTCATTCTCATGCATATGTACAAAAATGGGCCAATACAGACATCAAAACTAAGGACTGGGTTTAGACTTTATAAATGTTGAACCAGTCTTGGGAATTGAAAATGGGTAGAGGCTAGAAAACTGGGAACATGGAGAAAAGAACTATTGCATTGAATTGTGATGATGGCAATTCTTGCAGGGTGCATGAAACAGGAGTGTAGCAGAAGACTAGAGAAGGAGTTAGTAAAATGTTAGTAGAACAATATATATTGTAGATGATCCTGATGAGTTGGAGAAATATTTTTTTTTTTTAGAAAGCATGGGGAAGGCAATATTTATAATACAGCATCATAACTATAAAGTCCATGTTAAGTCCATGACTTTATAAAAGCCAGAATTTAGGAGTGATAAATTAGAGACAAAGAGAGATTCTCTAGGAAAAGTATTTAGGATGTTTCATGGAATCTCCTGACTGTGTGCTAAAATCAGAGAAGGCAGAAACCGTTTAAATATAGATTTTTATAGCCAAAAGGAAAGCAGTGTGATCTAACTTAGTAGATCCTCACCCTGCTCAGATTTTGAAAATAAAAAAAATAATAAAAAAAAATTCTCATTAGAGAGCCCCAATGTTGGGAATGTAGTAAGAAAATGGAAGCCAGATGTTATTCATCCACACAATAGAAGACAGATCCTGAAGTCATTCCAGAGATTGTTGAAACCATCATGACTACCCAAAGCCAGCAATAGCATGACCCGGGATTTTATAGTTGTTTTAAGTGAGTAAACCAAGGCATGTACAGAATTTCTGGGTTACGTCCACAGTAACCTTAGCCCTCTGATTCCTTCAGTGTGACACAGAGCTCTTGATTCGCTTCATTGTGTCCAAGTGCAGGACTATGTAAGATTGTGTTTGACAAGATCCCTCTAGAAGAAAGAGATAATAGTCTTTGGCAGTGATCTCTTTGATAAAAAGTGAGCAACTGTTCAGAGCATATAGTCCTGGAAGAGTTTCTTCATGGAAATATAAAAGAAGGTCTTTTATATTTCTGCTCAGAGAAAAGTCGCTTAATAGAGTAAGGCCCAGGAGGATAATGGCTAAAAAGAATTAAGGGTGAGGCTTCATCAGACAGCTCAATTGAACAGCAACAAGCGGGCAACACCTGGGAGAGCTAGCACTCCCATATTCTAAACTGTGAGGATTTCTAGGTGCACTGTTGCCAGAAAAGCCTTTCAGGTGAGGCTTCCCAAGCTCTTAAGAACAAACTCTTCTGCAGTTTCTAGAATTTTTGTTGTGGTGGAAACTGTCCTCAAGTCCAAGGATATCAGGTTGTTTCAATTGCCAGGTTTTGAACTTACTTGATAGAATCAATTACGATTTCGAACAACTTCTGTAATGAAATGTGTTTACTTATTTTCTTACCTGTTTTTAATTCACAAAAAGCATGAACTTAAAAGTGTCCTCTCAGGCTGGCGAGATGGCTCAGCGGGTAAGAGTACTGACTGCTCTTCCAAAGGTCCTGAGTTCGGATCCCAGCAACCACATGGTGGCTCACAACCATCCGTGATGAGATCTGATGCCCTCTTCTGGTGCGTCTGAAGACAGCTACAGCGTATTACGCTGGAGTGAGAGGAGCCTGAGAGCAGAGGTCCTGAGTTCAATTCCCAGCAGCCACATGATGGCTCACGGCCATCTGTACAGCTACAGTTTAGTCATACATATAAAATAAATAAATAAATCTTTAAAAAAAAGTGTCCTCTCAAACTTTGAGGTTGGAACTTAAATATCTAGTGCAATAGCATTAAGCACTGAGACCTTTGGAGAAGTTAAATCATGAGCACAACACTTGTGAATAGGAACCATGACTTTAGAAATGCAGAGAACACTCTCATTAGACATGGAATCTGTGGCTCTTAGCCTTGAACACTCAAGCATTGAGATCTGAGAAATAAAATCATGCCTCTTAGAAATTACCCATTCTCAAGCATATGTATAATAGCAAAAATAGTACAATTAAATGTACTATTCTGGAATTAAAGAGAGGACAATGAAAGGGGTGTAGAGCAAGCAAGAAGAAAGAAAAGAGATGAAGCGATAAGAGGAATCAAATACTGATAAAAGCATAAACTGAAATAATCCGAGTGAAAGAAGTCAAATGAAAATGGCATGCAGGATTGTGTTTATGAGAAATCTCAAGAGAATTGACAGAAAGCAGTTTAGCAGCCGCCTTGCCTGGAAGTGTGGTGGGATAAGGTTCTAAGTAAATATGATAAAATATGATTGAATTTACATTTACAATGTGTGAATTTGATGATGTGTAAATTATGCTTCTGAAAATCTGTTAAAACTCAGTGTATACTTTTGGACAGTCACTACAGTGTCTGAATGTGAGCAGAGAAGTCCTGCTCTGAGGGCAAGGAAGCAAATGGGTCCAGAAGATTTATTAGGAACTTTGAGATACAAGTGCTCCTAAAGCAGTAAGTTTTTTGCCTGGTTGCCCATATGTAAGACTGCCAATGTAATTAAGCTATCAGATATAATCTCTCACACACAACCAATGAGAAGTGGATGCTAACAATAGATGTTCCTTATATAATGAGTGGTTTTGTTCACCGCTCCCAGACACCCTTTCCTCAAAACTCCTCTTCAGTCTGAGGCTGGACTTTGGTAAGTGTTCTTTAAGAGTGCTGTACTTGGATTAATTACACATTAAAACTGATCTTTGATGACGAATAATCATGTCTTAATGCAAACATTTGTTATCTAAAATAAATTGCAAAATATCACCCACAGAACATCTTAACATTCAGTTTGTACATTTTTAAATTTAACTCACCCATGGTAACCAATCTTATTTTATTCAAAAGTAGTTTCCACATAATTTTGACATCTGGTTTAAAATGGCCAGTTGGACTGATTACAAATGTTTCACAGATTTGTGGCATACTAGACTTTAAGGAACTTTGTAAACTGTTTTTCTGAAATCCTTGATCACCAAATAGAGAAGTTAGGTTACTCTGTTGTAAGCTATGAGTTGAGCCCTAGATTAACACCATGGAACGCCAAGTCTGGCAGTCTTGTCTTTGTATGATAAGGTTGGAACAGTATGCCTGTCTGCAATGGGCCTACACAGGAGTAGGTGTCTCAATAGTCTATCATTTGTTACAAAGATAAGGAACTAAGACGTCCCATGCATCCTTGCTGAGTAAATGTCTACTGATGGAGTCTAGAAAAGACATTGTACTTGGTTGTATACCCACTTATGAGCAAGGCAGTACCCAGTGGATAATTGTGAACTCATAAGTACAAAAAATAACAAGGCTCAACTCAGTGGACCTTAAAACAAAACAAAAACAAAATATATGAATATGGAAAGGAGATGTACAGAATTATAATGATGTGAGGAAAAATGGAAAAAGATATACAGGATAATAATGATGTGAGGAAGAAGAGAGATGACTGAAATGGCAGTAATTAAAACACAAAGTATGTGTATGAAATTATCAAATAATGAATTCACTAAAATTTATTTTTAAAAATCACAAAAAAAATCTCAGAAACAATATGGAACTGGTAAACATGTCCAGTGCCCTTGTAATGCTTTGAGTGTCACAGGTCCACACCTATCTCAAACTCATTGAATAGTCATGTTGAATGTAGGCAGTTTTAGAAATTAACTGGACCATAAAGAAATTGCTACAATAATTTGTAATTCCATCAATTTTGCAAATTTTTAATTATCACTATATGAGATAGGTAAGAATACAGGAAATATGTCTTTGTTCTTCAGCCAATGATTAATTGTAATTTTTGCATTTATTTTATTAAAAAAAATACTTAAATGATACTGGGCATGGTAGTAGATGGTTGTCATTTCAACAGATTAAAGGTGGAGCCACCAAACCTGCAGTTGAAAGTCATCTATGCTGAGCCACACAAGGCACAAGACCTTGTTTAAAAAAAAAAAAAAAAAAAGGAAGTACGTGTATATGACATACATTTGAATTAAACTTATTTATTTCATCTAATAATTAATAACTAAATTATATTAATAAAATTTAAACAAATGAATGAACTCTGAGATACATATTAGTTCAAAAGGCCCAACTGAATTTAGTAGTTCATTGACATATTCTACAAATATGATTGAATTAACTATTTACTAGTTATGATTTATACTATGATTGAATTAACTATTTAACAAAATGCTAGATCTTCAGTCCCTTACATATTCCTGGTAGTAAGTACTACAGTAGTGAATTGACTCACCCTGGCTAATATAAACCAACATAGTCAGGAAAACATTTGTTTTATATTTTAAGAAAATTACATAACTACCAACATTAGAAAAGGATCACCACAATGACCTATAATCTATACTTCACTTACTCTTTTTTCTCAAGTCTTATCAGTTTTGCTCTTATTGTTAGAGGTGTGTGTGTGTATGTGTGTTTAGTGCATCCCAAGCCATCAAAAAATAGTGCCTTCAAGATAGCTAAATAGATCACTTACTAGTAGTGATTCAGGGAAACACAAATGGAATACTGGAAACACCTTTTATTATAGAGTATACAAAATTTAATACTGAACTTATGGAATAACCATTTTACCTACAACTCCGAATCTTAGAAAACACTTTGCAAGGACTTGAACCTATTACATGCTGAAAATATACTTTAATATAGATAACTATCACTTCATTCACAGATACAGAGCTGCCATTATTAAGTGAAACTTTGCTTTTCTCTCATCACATTTGATGAGTTTCATATTTTGTATCTCTATAAAGAGTGACTTTAAGTAACAAATTTACTGATAAAAGCACTGTCCTCATATTCATAATAAAAATACTCTATTTGACTTTAAATAAAAAGATAGAACATTTCAATCAGTTAGGTACAGGTTAAAACCTTTAATTATGTCCATAATTTAAGGGAGCTGACAAATTTTACAAAGCATTTTTATTAATAATATCTGAAATTGAATATTTTTAATCATCCTACCACTTCAGTATCTATACTTCAGACTTAATATTGTTATGCTAGTGGATAGCCTTTTCTGTTACAACTTTTCTAATTTATATCAAAACTTACTGTCCTCTATTATTTGCTTAAACATTTACAGTAATTTATAATTTAAAATATAAAAACATAAGCATATCAACCTTTTCTACTTAATGTTTTATTGATTCAATATATATATAATTAGATTCATTACAGTGATTGAGTGGAATATTAAAAATTAATACATATTCTTAATAAGAGTGTACTATGAAAAATTTTAATAAAAATAATTTAAGTAAGAATGTTGAGGTTTCATTTTGCTGTCTATTGAAATGCTAAGTGTGGGTCCCCAAGACCTGGAGTCTGACCTCAAGTTATTTCTGATTGGTAAATAAAGATACCAACAGCATATAGCTGGGCAGAAGATACATGAGTGGGGTTTAGGTGTCCTGGGCTTGGTGTGGGAATAGAACCAAGAGGCCAAGAAAATGAGGAAGAGGAAGAAGAGAAGCAGCCTTTGGTTAAGTGAGCAATAAAACAGAAGGCTGGCAAAATGAAGTTAAGAGCAGCCCAGATGGAACCTTCTGAGTCGCAAGGAGTAATTAAGGATTATAGATAGAAAAGTAGATTCTAATTGCATAGAGCGTAGGTATCTGCCCAGCTCTTGTGCTGTTCAAGGGTTATTGTAATTTTAAAGGCTGTGTTTTATCGAGAAACTAAAGGGTCAAAGGTGGGGTATAATCCTCAGGTCTAGATTAAGTAACTTCTACAACATGAATCTAGTAGGTGTCATAAAATCTAACTTGTACTTCATAATAAGAAATAGTATCCGAGTAGTCAGAAAGCTCTCATTTAGAAAGCTGGATGACCAGTTCAGATGCTGGAACTCTCATAAGAACCATACATAATGGCACCTGTGTATTAATGTCCAGTTTACCCGGGAAATGCCCTCTGGCAAGCTGGAGGTATAGATTACAGGATTTCTAGAAGCTCGGGGGCCTACTCTCCTGTTATATGCAGCACTAAAAGAGAGATGGCTGTGTTTCAAACCTGGTAGGAAGCAAGGATGGCAAGGAGAATGCTCTGTGGACTCATGCAGAAGAACATATACATATACGGTAAAAGCACAGAAAGACTCTAAAACCATGGTTACCTGTGCTGCAGAATTGTGCTATATTAGTTCATAAAAGTAAGTTTGATGATGATTCGTTTGATAATAATACATGAATCAGCAATTCTCAACCCCTATGGGGGTCAAAGGACCCTATCACCGGGTTCACCTAAAACCATCAGGAATCACATAGATTTACATTATGATTCATAAAAGTGGCAAAATTACAGTGATGAAGTAGCAACAAAAATAATTTTATGGTTGAGGATCACCACATCATGAACTATACAAAAGTTTGCAACATTAGGTAAATATATTTGTCTTATCTAAGCCTGCTTCTAGCTCTGTGGTAATCTGGATGAGTTCCTTAATTTAATTTTAATTTCTTAAACAATTGAAAAAGAACTAAAATGATAGTAACATCATTATTAGCTATTATGAAAATTAAATAAGCAAATATTCTATTATGCATGTACCAAATAATAATGTCTAATTAATCTCTGGATAATTTGAGTAATTGTTCCCAATTCCTACATGAAATATAAGCGTAGAAATGAGTTTAATATAATCATTAAATATATACACAGAAGAAATAACTATAATAGATTTCATATTTTTATATTTCATTTATTTACAGTGTGTGTGTGTGTGTGTGCGTGTGTGTATGTGAAGAGATCAAGCATACCTTACAGAAATAGAGTCTCTATTTCTACCATGTGGGTCCCAGGTAAAAAAACTCAGATAGGTAGATTTGGTAGCAAATATCTTTAGTCACTAAAGCATTTTACAGACACCAGAATTCTAAATACAGCCTTTTTTTCTATTTGATAAAAATAGAATGACAAAAAACAAACAAAAAAACCCAAAACATACAAACAAAAAAACAAGACCAAGTGATCCATAGCCTTTGCCATCTATCTTATAAGAGAAAAATCTACCATAGAGAACAAAGTCAGAGTTTACAGAAAAAGACCTAGTGGAAAACAGAGTAGGGAAGCCTAGTGATATAACAAAGAGCATCAGTCATATATCTTACTAATGATGCAGTAGATTAAAATGTAATAAAAGTTTAGAAAAAATAAATAATAAATAGATGATAGATGATAGACAGACAGACAGACAGACATGGGTTAATAACTAGCTGAGGTCTATTCCCCTCAGCTATTGAAGCAACAACAAGAATGAACAGAGAAGTTTCTACCTGCAAACAGAGTTGGGCAATTTTCAACATAGACCCATATTCGTTAACTATTGACAAGTTTAATCATAGTTGACCTTTAGATATTTCACCGTCATCATTTACAGAAACTGACAATGAATTCCTGGGAAATCAGCAAGGGGAAAATATTCATCACTATTCTGGGGAAGGATTTCAACATCAAAGTAGTGACCTCTTTGAAAGAATTGTTTGGTCTGATGTTTCCTATTACAATGCAAAAGCCAAGCTGACCATAAACAATCAAAAGATTCAGGGTTCCACATACATTCAAAGACATTTGACAACACATTTGATGTAAGACAGAATTTAACAAGAGGTTTTTAATTTCATTTTAATGAAATAATGTGTATGAAATTCACTGAATCTCTTCTTTCTTTTTGTAATTAACCACATCCACTAAATTACATTCAAGACTAACTCAAATGATTAAGGTTTTGTGAACTAAACTGGATAATAAAGGTCCATAGTTATGCTTTGTAAATATTTTATAGTCATTTACTCCAAAATGTACTTGTATACTTTATAACTCAGTTCATATCTAGTACAAAATATCTCTGGATTAATCATTTCTTAAGTGGAGTTTAAGCCAGCAAAGTAGCTTGGCAGGCTAAGACTCTTGCCAAGAGCTCAATGACCTGAGTTTGAGCAGGAAGTCAACTCCAGTAAGCTTATGCCCTGATATTCCTGTAGACATGCACATAAAATACAAACAAAATAAATGACAAATGTAATTCATATAAATAAGAAAGATTTACATGATTAAAACTCTAAGACCCTGGGTGCATGGTTGTACATCTGTTATATTTTTTGAAAGGATCAAAAGATGCATATTAAAATGTCACAATTTATATACTATTTCTCTATCCTTTACATCAGTTTAACTCTACCTAAAACTTCCTAGAGTTTGGCCAGAGTTTTACTATCCCATTTAAAGACCTACAAATACTCATAGTTCTACCTCATCATTCCGAAGTGTTCAGCAATCTTGGTCAGATCTAACAAAGTACAATAGTTCATCACAAACATTACACAATGGATCAGCACAAAAGCTGTGTGGTCCTACTCACATGGAAGCTTGACGAACAGGACATATTTTTAGAGGACTATGAATGTATTAAACATGAATCAATAAATTTAGTATGTGGGTAGAAAAGAGGAGTCAGCATTAGAACTTATTAAAACATTTAAAATCCCATTATTTTGTAAACTGGAATCTGTTCAATCTTGTTAAAAGTCATTTTGGTTAAAAAAAATGAAACAGCAGCAACAACAACAACAACAACAAAATCACACAACGAGGCAAACATCTCATTCATATTAACTCTAAAAGAACTAAGCCTTATTGTACAGTAAATAGAATATAAAAAAAATTGACTTTTTGACAACTTCCAAATATAGAATCTAATATCAAAAGAACACTCAATTTATAGGTAGTATTTAGGTAACTATCCATCTCTTTACTGTTACATCAACTTTGTTTATTTTTTTTCTCACTATTTTCATTTTTATTATTATTTTGGAGAGAGGTAGTTTTGGGGATTAAGCTAGGGCATTATACTATTTTTCTAGTGGAAAAGATGAAAAGAATTATTCTTTTCTTTTTAGCAAAAACACTGCCTCAAATAGCATCATTTCTTTCTTTCTCTATAATAATCTACTTGGCTCACCCACTTAGTTAAAAATGTAAAGAAGAATTTGCCTAATAGTACAGACTACTCATAACATAACAAAATAGTGTGTTTTCTTACATTATAAAACTGAATCAAATGGATTCCATATTGTCCACTGTCTGTCCTACAAAATATACTTCTTAACAAGATTGAAATTTATCCACCTCCATAAATAATGTTTAAGCAAAATGATAACTATTAAACATTCTATAAAAGTTGTATAAACACAAATGATTATAGGATGATTATTCTAATAATAGCCATAGTATGCATCTTCATCGTAGGGAGAGTGGGTAATTATTGTATAGTTATTGTATAGCATTACATATACATATATATATATATATAGTATAGCATTACATATATATATATGTAAATAAAATGTATGGCAACACCATTCTGTCTGTATTTGTTAAAAGGCAGTTTAGTTCCCCGGAATGGTTGGTTTGGAAAACAACCGGATGCAACACATATAAATGTCTCATCTCCCTATTGTCACAAAGGTTGTGACAGTATAAATTGAGGGGCTACTAGAAGAAAAGAAAGTATTTGTAGATTGTGTATGTAAACGTATATCTAGTACAAAAAATAACCTTTATATATCTAAGCTGTCCCATTCAAAAATACAGAAAAAAATGCCCTTTTATAGGTATGAACAATTGGGAAAGAAGTATGATGTATTTCTAAGGGACCACAGAATGAAGATTCTAAGATAAAATGCTACTAAAATAATTGAATGTAAAGATTGTAATTAAAGCCCTAGAAATGGATGTGAAAAAAATATCTTTTCATAACTGGCAGGTCCTCTGGGAGAAAGTTCCAGATTCCAATATAAAGAAAAAAAGAGAGACATCAACATGCTTCTGCTAAACATATAGAGAAAGCAAAACTTAGCACAAGCTCTTTCATAAAACACAAACTGATCAATTCCTTTTCATAGAAAGAGTAGATCTATGCCCTCTGTCATTTTATGTATGACTAAGGACAGTTTTTTAAAGATTTATTTTTTTTATTTATATTACTACACTTTAGCTGTCTTCAGACACACCAAAAGAGGGCATCAGATCCCATTAGACATGGTCGTGAGGCACCATGTGGTTGCTGGGAATTGAACTCAGGATCTCTGGAAGAACTGCCAATGCTCTTAACCACTGAGCCATCTCTCTAGCCCCAAGGAAAGATTTCTACCAAAGAAAATGTGAAAGTGGTTTGGTATCTACAGACAGGATGGATCTTCAAGTGAGACGGTCCTCCAAGACTGTCAGATGGCCCTTCCTCCAAGAGGTGCTTGCTGACAGGAACATGGTGTGCTTGTTCCTTGGGAGGTTCTGCCAGCAACTGACCAATACAGATAATGGTTGGATGCTTGGAGCCAACCATTAGACTGAGCTCTGGGACCCTAGTTGGGGAGCTGGCGAAAGGACTAGAGGAGCAGAGGAGGATGGCAACACCATAGGAAGAGCATTGTTGGCTGGCTGGCTGACCCAGTGCTCCCAGGGACTATACCACCAGCCAGGAAGTGTATAAGGAGGGATCCATGGCTCTAGACACACAGTAGCAGAAGATGGCCTTGTCTGACAACAATGTGAGGGGAGGCCCTTGACCCTGTGGAGGTTTGATGCCCCAGTGTAAGGGGACACTGGAGCAGTAGGATGGGGTTTTGTGAAGGAGTAACCTGGGAGAGGTATGCCATTTGAGATGTAAATTAATGGAATGATTAATAAAAGAAGAAAAAGGAGAGGGGGAGGAGGAAGAGGGAGGAGAAGAGCAGCAGAAAGAATAGGAGGAGGAGGAGGAAGAGGAGGAGGAGGAAAAAGAAAATGTAAAAGTGGGTCACAAGTAGGTTCAAACAACTGGCTTGAGGAATCAGGTGACAGAATTTTTTTTTTATTAGATGTTTTCTTTATTTACAATATCTCCTTAAATAATATAAAACAACAAAATCTAAAACAATCCCCTGTTCCCTCTCCCCTCCCCCTGCTCACCATCCCACCTCCTCCTGCTTACTGGCCCTGGCATTCCCCTACACTGGGGTATAGAATTTTCACAGGGCCAAGGTCCTCTCCTCCCATTGATGACCAACTTGGCTATCATCTGCTATTCGCATGCTGCTGGAGTCATGAGTGCCCCCATTTGTACTATTTGGTTGGAGTTTTAGTCCCTGAAAGCTCTGAGGGTACTAGTTAGTTCATATTGTTGTTCATCCTAAGGGGCTGCAAACCCTTCAGCTCCTTGGGTCCTTTCTCTAGCTCCTTCACTGGGGACCCTGTACTCAGTACAATGGATGGCTGTGAGCCTCTACTTCTCTATTAGTCGGGTACAGTCAGAACCTCTCAGGAGTCAGCTATATCAGGCTCATGTCATCTAGCACTTGCTGGCATCCACAACAGTGTCTAGATTTGATGATGGAATATGGGAAGGATTCCCAGGTGGAGCACTCTCTGAATTGTCCTTCCTTTAGTCTCTGATTCATAGTTAGTCTCTACAACTCCTTCCATGGGTATTTTGTTCCCCCTTTTAAGAAGGAACGAAGTATCCACACTTTGGTCTTCCTTCTTGAGTTTCTTATGGTTTGTGGTTTGTACTTTGTGTATTCCGCTCTTCTAGCCTAATATCCACTTATCAGAGAATGCATACAATGTGTGTTCTTTTGTGATTGGTTTACCTCACTCAGGTTGATATTCTCCAGGTCCATCCATTTCCTCAAGAATTTCATAAATTCATTGTTTTTAATAGCTGAGTAGTACTCCATTGTGTAGATGTATCACATTTTCTGTATCCATTCCTCTGCTGAGGTACGTCTGGGTTGTTTCCAGTTTCTGGCTATTATAAATAAGGCTGCTATGAACATAGTGGAGCATGTGTCCTGATTACATGTTGGAGCATCTTCTGGGTATGTGCCTAGGAGTGGTATAGCTGGGTTCTCTGGTAGTACTATGTCCAATTTACAGAGGCACTGCCAAACTGTTTTCCAGAGTGGTTGGAAGACAGAATTTCATTGAGTGTAAACAGGTTGAAAAGTTCTCTAGACTCAGGACACCGCTTCCCCAGGGTTAGACAACTGAGCTCCCCATGTCTTTATAATCCACTAAGAGAAGGCCAAAAGTACATAAACATCTTTTCCAGGCAAACACATGCCTTGAAGAATGTGTCTTAGTCAGGGTTTCTATTCCTGTACAAACATAATGACCAAGAAGCAAGTTGGGGAGGAAAGAGTTTATTTCGCTTACTTCCACCTGGCTGTTCATCACCAAAGGAAGTCAGGACTGGAACTCAGGCAGGTCAGGAAGCAGGAGCTGATGCAGAGGCCATGGAGGGATGTTCTTTACTGGCTTGCCTCCCCTGGCTTGCTCAGCCTGTTCTCTTATAGAGCCCAAGACCTCAAGCCCAGGGATGGTACCACCCACAAGGGGCAATTGAGAAAATGCCCCACAGCTGGATTTCATGGAGGCATTTCTCCAATGAACTCCCTTCTCTGTGATAACTCCAGCCTGTGTCAAGTTGACTCACAAAACTAGCCAGTACAGAATGTTTAAATGTTCTAATTTCCCCCATATTAATTGCCAAGGATTCTGACTGCTCTGTATTGATACCTGAATCTGGCAACAGCCTGGTAAGAGTTCCTGGCTTCAGCCTTCTGCATGCTTGAATCTCATGCCCAGATTTAACTTATGAGGACAGTTCATTCTCAATACCCATGCTTATATTCAGACCAAACAACTAACAATCTCTATGACACAATTCAATAAGATAGGTTGCATATTCCTAGATGGAGCTTACCAATGAGAAACAGCACAATTAATTGAGACATTCTTAGGGAAGATCATTCTTCAGGAAATCATAAAAGGGAATGAACTTGTGCAGCTGCTCATGTGCTTAGGTAATCTCTCTCTCTGTCTGTCTGTCTGTCTGTCTATCTATCTATCTATCTATCTATCTATCTATCTATCTATCTATCTATCTATCATCTATCTATATTGAGTGTGTGTGTGTTTGTATGTGTATGTTTCTATACATGTGAAATTTGTACATGGATATGGAGAGTGTTGTGTACATATTTGGAGTATGTGTTCATGTATACATGGATTGCATCTGTCCATGCAGAGTATATGGTAAGTAATATGGACTATGTGCATGGGTATATATGGAGTATACATGTGAATGGTGGTCATGCACATTAAATGCATATGGATTTGTGTTAAAATACTTATCTGTGGGTCTTTCGGGGAGCAGTATCACATGCGCATATTCATGCTCATGACTTTTATACACATGTAAATTTTTTTTATTTAAACTTTTGTTATAGTGACAAGGGGTCAAGTCTTTAGATTCACAATCTTTCACTGTATCAATGTTTTTGCCAATAGAAGACTAGGAAAAGATTAAATGTTTAAAGAACTATATTCTTTCTCTCTCTCTCTTTCTTTCTTTCTTTACTTCTTTCTTTCTTTTATGGTTTTCAAAACAGGGTTTCTCTGTATAGCCCTGGCTGTCCTGGAACTCACTCTGTAGACCAGTCTGGCCTCAAACTCAGAAATCCACCTGCCTCTGCTCCCCAAGTGCTGGGATTAAAGGCGTGCACCACCACTGCCCAGTTTATTTATTTTTTCTTTCTTAAGAATTAACTTTAGGGCTAGAGAGAGGGTTCAGTGGTTAAGTGCACTGACTGTTCTTCCAGAGCTCCTGAGTTCAATTCCCAGCAACTACATGATATTAATGGGTTCTGATGCCCTCTTCTGGTGTGTCTGAAGACAAAAACAGTGTATTCATAAATAAAATAAATAAATCTTTTAAAAGAACAGTTAAGTTTAAGAATAAACAAATATAAAAAATACAAAAATGTCTCTGACTTTTCATTTTTACGCTGTTTTCTTAGTCATTACTTAAATAATATCTCAGGTAAGAAAAAATTAATATCATGGCAAGCTCAAAACATTTTCAGTTGGGTGAGGAGAAAATCCACAGGAAGTTTACATTCAAAATTATACCTTAGGAGCAGTAGGGATGATTCAGGGGTTAAGAGTACTGGGTGCTCTTCTGAAAAACCACATTCAATTGCCAGCAACCAAAGGATAGGTTTCAACTATCTGCAACTCAAGTTCTGGGGGGCATCCAAAGCTTTCTTCTCAGTTCCACAGGTGCTGTATGCACCCAATATGCATAGATATATACATATATATATATATATATGTACAAATATATATGTACACACACATATATATATATGCAGGCAGACACTCACACATATAAAATAGAAATAAAAGTTAATTTTAAAAAATTAATCTTCACGATTTGTCACTACAGTACAAGAAAGCTAAAAACAAAGTCTTCAACCAAGTAAAAAATGGGGCTCTATGTAAATCAGAAAGAGCAGACACAGTATAAATAACTTTATGTAGAGCCATAAAGAATTTTTATTAGTCTGAGTGCTGAAAGCACAAATGAGGAGCCTGCACTGAGAGCCTGGAGTCCTTCTTGTGCAGTTTGAACCCAGTAATAAAGGTCAGCTGACGCCCAGAGTAGTTACCACTGCTGCCCGAAGCCATGGCTATATTTATACTGGACTATTGGTCTTGGGCTGAAAATCACTTTTAAGACTGTTCAACAAATCATCCAAGTGAAGCTACAGCTCTGCCCAGAGGAAATAACAGATTCAGAGAAGCTAATAAATTCAGTCCTAAAGCATTTTCTAAGCCATGAGACCATGACTCTACAGAATTGCTTTTTTCATTTCCTACATTAATTAGTTTTTACATACTGGATTCAGTTCTTAAGAATAAAGTGAACATCCAAGAACATTCCAAAATACTAGCTTGTATGCTGTTACTTGTCATTATATGTTTAAAAACAACTTTGGATTTACAATTGTTAAAAACAAAATAATAAGCCCTTCGGGCTTTCCTTCTAGCTGGATCTCATTGCTTAGTGACACCTGAAGATACACAGAGCCACTCTCTACCATGGATCATCAGTAGGCACACTTGGCTGAGACATTGGCAGCCTCACTCAAACCTCATATGAAAAGTTTATGCTTGAATTAACCAAGAGACCCACACTGGACAACATACAGACAATGAAAGACTATAGAGGGTTCCTTCCTAAAAAGGATGCTGTCATCAAATCCCTTCCTTCAAGGTCCAATGATCTCTGAGGAAGAAAAGAGCAAGGACTGTACAGGCACAAAGGAAACAGACACAACAGGAATGATGCACATAAAAACCCACAGAGGCTGTGACAGAAAACAAAGGGAGCTCAGGCCAGTCTGCATCCCAACTCTGAGAGGAGGAAAGTGATACGGAAACTCATCACTAGTGAAAAAGTAATTTGCAGCCAATAGCCTCTGAAAAGAGGAAAAGCAGTTATCTTTAATTGAGTGACACTGGGTATATCAACAATGCTCTGGAACAAGACCCACACTCGTAATTAGTTGTCCAATGGGAAACAAAGTCATTGGTTTAATAAGGGATTTTTGTTTTGTTTTGGCATTTATTTTGCAATTGATTATCTGTATGTTTGTCTCAATATTGGGGTTTTTTTGGGGGTTTTGTTTAGTCTCATTTTGTCTTGTTTTGAGAGAGAGAGAGAATAAAGTTGGGTGGTTAGAGGTGGGAAGAATTAACTTGAAGTTAGGGAAGAGGAAAACATTATCTACAAATAATTTGTATGAAAAAGAAATTTTAAATTAAAATAAGAAAGAAAGAAAAGGAGAGACAAAAACCAAGGTAATAGGACTATCAAAATTGTTTAGTTTTTGAAGAACCAAGACTGACAACTCAAGTTTAATCCCATTGCCTTCATGCTGGAACACTACAAGAAAATTCTGCAATCCATGCATTCTCTCTGATATCCATATGAGTACGTACACACAACCACACATACAACTACACACACACACACACACACACACAACCACACACACACACACAAACAACCACACATACACACAACCACACACATACACACAACCACACACACACACACATAACCACACACACACACAACCACACACACACACACACACACACAAACAACCATACACACACACAAACAACCACACACACAACCACACACACACACAGTTTCTTTCTTTCTTTCTTTTTTTTTTTCCGAGACAGGGTTTCTCTGTATGGCCTTGAATGTCCTGGAACTTACTCTATAGACCAGGCTGGCCTCGAACTCAGAAATCCACCTGCCTCTGCCTCCCAAGTGCTGGGATTAAAGGCGTGCACCACCACTGCCTAGCTACATACAATTTCTTGTTGTTATAGAAATTTGATTTATAAATGTGCTTCCTCTTTAACCATCAAAAGGCGACTGTTAGAAAAACTTAAGCATCCTTACATGGATGCAATATTAAAAGGCACATAATAAATATGAGGTAATTTAAGCCACCATCTGTTTCTTATTTGCCATGGACCCATATAAACATCTTGCCATGTATTAGCACATCACAGGACAAATAGTCTCTGGTCAACGTTTTCTGGAAATCAAATAAAGGCAGTGGTCCAAATTCAGTTATGAAAAGTACATGAAACATAGAACATGATACACTTCTACACATCGTAAAGTTTGATAAACAGTCATGAAATAAATCGTTCTTACTTCCATGCAATCATTCATTTAAACTGAAGTTCAACTACAATATTCAAGTATCAGCAAGAAACTGATAGAAAAATGGGTGTTTGTTTCCATACTTTCTGCTTAAATTGTTTTTTAAAAGATCTATTTTCTAAGTGATGAATGGTGATTTTACATCTATTTCATAGGCTATTGCTCACAGACATGTATTTAGTCTACAGAGTAGCCATCTGTAGTGATAAAGCTTAAGTAGCACCAACTGGGTGTTTTGAGCTTTATATTTTGAAGTTAAGGTCAAATATATAAACACATATAGATATGGTCACCTAGTTATTTTCCTGATCAATATTATTTGTTCAAAGAGAAATTCCAGAAGGATAACAACACTCCCTAAACTGGAGCAATTTACTGGAAATTCATGATTTATGCCAAGGCTGACTTAGTGAATACTGCTCTTGTGACATTCATTTTGGAAAGGTTGAAAGAGATTTGCCATATCTTAGTCATTTAATACCAAAAATGGCTTTAATTATTTTAATTAGTTTTAAAATATTTATTTAACATTTTAAATTGTCAATTAAAAATCTCACATGAGAATTAAAATTAACAAAGTAAAGAGAAAATGTTCTTCAAATTAATTGTATATGACCAACATGCTATTTCTTTTTATTTCTTAAAGGATGATGCCTTTAGGCTCATAATTCTGTCTTCAGGCAATATCTTTATGGTACTATTTCCACGTCTTAGAAAATGTCAATGCCCTAGTGTGAAACAACTTTGATAACTTTGAAAGATTCAGAGCAGCCAGTTGATAGACCTGAGCCTATATGTCTAACTTCAGTGTTTACAGAGAAGTGTCTTAGGTTAGAAATAGTAACAGATTTGGTGAAAGGCCTCTTTACTCATAAGTTGTAGAAATATAAACATATTAGTTTTTTTTTTTACTAATTGTGCCTATTTTAAGGCAGTAAGAGAATGAAAACATTCCCAGAACATTTATAATTTAACGTGTTGTCACTGAAGGGAGAAGTTACTAAAAGAGAAAGCCAGTCAATTGCAAAATACTTACGTAAGGGCAAAGGTTCCAAACCCTACCTTGTAACAAGAGAGACTTTATAATCCAGTGACCTGAATAAGTAATAGCTATTTAACTACTAATTAACTAGGATTAATGGTTGAAATAAAATAAATATACTAGGTGTCGTGATATATGCATAGCTATAATGGTAGATTTTGGAAAAAGACTGTAGAAAGTCCAAGGTTATGGCGCATTAAAAATGAGCCGGAGTGCTAAAATATGTTTCAATAAAAATGTTTTAAAAATATATCCAAGCTTTGCTATTTTCCTAAGTGAGAAGTCTGGCCACAATGTGTTCTCTTTATAATATGCAAGAGTAAACTACTCAATAAAAATCTACCTCCCTACGACTTATCAATATCCATCCATCACAAATACAAAAGTCAACATTCTAATACATATTTTGGATAATTGTAGTTGGTCTTAATATACAGCCAGTAGAGCATGAACAAAAGCTCACAAATTGTCTGTTATTACTTATTTTGGTTCCAACTGAAGTTAAAATGAATATCACTGGTTTATTTTCTCTCTCATTTTTAAAACTTAGAATATTTTATACTGCACATATTATACAAAATCAAGACATTTCCAGTGTGTCATCAATAAAGACACAAATGTCTGATGAAAATAAATATTTGGAGACAACAGAAAGTGAATATATGACAGAACCATTTTTGGATCTTTAACGGAAATGCCAAGTAAGATTTCTTTGAATTTTGGCATAAGAGCTGAGGCCAAAAGTAGACCAAAAATTTAGTTAAGATCATTCATGAAAGAAAATAAAAGCATTTAGTTCAAGTCCATAAATCTGGAAACATGTGGTTTCAAAGAGGAACATAAACAAGCGGAGGGAGCTCTCACATAGAAAGAAGAAAACACACAAGGTGAGCTGAGGTCAGTAAGTAGGGCCAGACAACAGAAAGCTGACTAATAATGTTTTGAATCTAAAAGTATTAAGAAGCAAACATTTTAAATTTAAAAGATTATCCTTATTGCTTTAAGAAAATATTTTAGAAGGATATACACAAAAAGACTAGACCAACTAAGCAAGAGCCAATGGGTGAGCAGAGCCCTAGATGGAACAGTAGATGAGCCAGAGACTTCCTTACAGGTGATGCTTAGAGAGCAATTGGGCAGTCACTGTAAAGAAGGCAAAGAATAAATGTGTTAGATAATAAATGTTTTCAGCTTTCTAATGAACTAGGAAGACAGAGATACTGGGATAAAGTATCAGCTGAGACAGAAAAAGCAATGCTTTTTAGATTAGCCTATTTGGTGTTGAAAGCCAGAGATAACTGAACTCAGTCAAGACAACAGGGAAAGCCAGATCTTGAGATGAGGAAGAGCAATAGCAGCCTTTTCCTTAAAGCACACCAAATGCCTTGATGGAAAATGATAGTGAAAGAAATGTTATGTAAATATGTAAATTATTCTTCCACATACATATATTTTAGAATTATAAAAATAACTTTCTCAACTTCCTAGTTCATAGCATACCACATTTTCCTTGAAAGAACAGCTTCATATGTGTGGAAACGAAGACTAACTATGGTCAGATATGCTGGGACTCATTTCTAGTGGGCCATGTGAAGAAAATTCTTTTTTTAATATATTCATTGATTTTTATTACATTTTTATATTTTGAGAATATAATTGCATCATTTCTCATTTCTTTTCTTTCCACAAACCTCCCCATAAAACCCTCCTTATTCTTTCAGATACATGTACACTTTATTCATTATTGTTACATACACACACACACACACACACACACACACACATATATATATATGTATGGCATGTTCATATTCCATATAGAGAGAGTATGTGTAGAAAATGTATTTCCTCCATTATCAACAATTCTTAGTTTCCTGCAGTTCTTTGGATAAGGTTGAAAAATGAAGAGATTCCCTCAGTCCATTGTTGAGCTCATGCTTAGGCAGGTATATTGATGAGACTTTATGTATCTTGCTTTGGCATTACTAGGAGACAATTTCTGAACCTAGATTCTCTGGTTCTTAAAATCATCCAATGCTCTATTCAGCAATAAATTCAGAGCCTTTGATGCAGGATTTGTATAATAGATATAGATATAATTCCAGAATTATGCATATTGACTGATTGTGATGTTCATTAGTGACCTTTGCCTGTTGCAAACATAAGTTTCCTTGGAGGGGAGTGAGGACTACATTTATCTGTGGGCATTGGGATACATATTCAGAACATAGGGATTGCACTGGTTTTGGACATTGTGGTTATAAATTCCCCTCTAAGACATATGACTTCACAAGCCATAGGTATAGGCACTTAACTTTTTTAAAAGCTTTTTTTTTTTTTTCAGAACAAACAAAATGGTAGCTGAAAGATTGGAAAAAGATCTTCACTAACCCTATGCCCAATAGAAAGCTAACATCCAAAATATATAAAGAATTCAACAACCAACCCACCAAATAATCCAATTAAAAATGGGAAACAGAGCTAAACAGAGAATTCTCAATAGAGTAATCTCAAATGGCCAAGAAGAACTTAAAGAAATGTTCAGCATCTTTGGTCATCAGGGTAGTCAAATCATAACAACTCTGACATTTCACCTTATAGCAATCATAATGACTAAGTTCAAATCTCAAGTGACAGCACATGCTGGTGAGGATATAAGAGTGATTCCTCCATTACTGGTGGGAGTGAAAACTTGTACAACCTCTCTAGAAATCAATCTGGTAATCTCTCAGATTATTGGAAATGGTTCTAACTGAAGAACCATCTGTATCACTCCTGGGCATACACCCAAAAGAATCTCCATCAAACATGTTCACTATGTTCATAGCAGCTTTATTGGTAATACACAGAAATTGGAAACCACCCAGATATCCCTCAGCTGAAGAGTGGATAAAGAAAATGTGATTCATTTACACAATGGAATACTATTCAGCTATTAAAAACAAGGACATTATGAATTTTGCAGGTGAATACATGAAAGTAGAAAATATCATCCCGACTGAAATAACTCAGACATAAACGCACATGCATGATATACATTTACTGGTAAGTACTGATTATTCATAAAGTACAGAATATTTAAAAGGAGGAATAAAGGAGTCATGGAAGGGAGGGCTCTGGGAGAGGGAAGGAGGAGGGGAGTGATAGGATGGGATCAGGCTTGGGGAGAGACAAGAGAGAGGCTCAAAAGGCCAGAAGAATGAATGGAAACCTGCAGCTGGCAGAGGTAGGTAGGATAGGGTGAACCTCTACAAAGTCCCGCAGATCTGGAAAAGGGAGAAGCTCCCAGCAGGTTACCTGAGACTTTCTAAAAATGGAAACTGAAGTAACACCTTCTATAGTCAGCCAGGTCCCCCTGTGGAGAGATAAAGACACTATCCCCCTCCCCCACATACACACATAATATTTTCAGGCTCAAATTTATCCTATCTAAAAGAAATACAGGGACAAAGATGGAGCAGAGACTGAAGAAATGCCCAACCAATAACTGGTCCAACTTGAGACCCATTATATGAACAAGCACCAATCTCTGAAACTATTAATGATACTCTGCTATGCTTGTAGAAAGGAGCCGAGCATAACTGTCTTCTGAGAGGCTCTAGCTAGCAGGTGACAGAAACAGATTCAAATGCCCATAGCAGAACATTGGTTATAGGTATGGAAGAGTTGGGTGACGGATTAAAGGCCCTAAAGGGGATGGGAACCCCACAGAAAGACTAGCAGAGTCAACTAGCCTGGACACCTGAGAATTCTGACAGACTAGGCCACCAACCAAAGAGCATGCATGGGCTAGACAGAGGTTACTGGCACATATGTAGCAGATGTGCAGCTCAGTCTCCATTTGATTTTCCCCAACAATTGGAACAGAGTCATATATTATATGTATACTTAATTTATTATAATTTTTCCTTACCCTCATATATATATATATATATATACTTATATATGTACGTATACATATATATAATATATATGTGTGTATATATATGTATATGTATCTATGTGTATGTGTCTGTATTATATATTTGTGTATAAACAATAGGTGGCTGATTGTATTTGTGGCCTGCTCCACAAAGGAGACTCCAGGCCTGGTATTATAAATCTGGTCAAAACTATCTGCTCTTGGGAGGTTATAGGCCTCAGTGAAATATTTTATTGCTTTGTTAAGCTGTCATGTGGTCAAACTCTCTTGTAAATGTTTGTGTTTATACCCTTCAATTGTAATGGTTTTAACATAGGTCAGAGAAGCTTATTCATGATGTGGTTCATGCACAAACTCATAAAGTGTCAGAGCGTTGGGATCGAGTGCTCAGTTGTTTATTAAACTTCCCTTACACAAGACTAAGGGGCAATTTTGGAAGAGAGAATGAAAATTTGGGGAGGGGAGTCGAAAATTATGTCTTCTAAACATGTCATGGCCTTTGCATAATAAACACAAAGGTGCTTTGGGTTATAGGCCCAGGAACGCCACAATATCATACCTGTCAAAATGTCACCAGGGCTGGAGGAGAGTGTCAGGCTAAGGGGCTTCTGATAACTGGAGGCTGCAGTGGAATGAGCAGCCAGTTGTTTTGTGGGCGGTTCCTATGTGCCAATGCATTCCCATTTACACATCAACAGCACTAAGGGCTATGGAGGGGAAACTTGTGGGGCAGCCAGGTAGGTGCTTCAGGGAGGTAATTAGGTAACTATATGATCAAATTATCGTGCATACCTATATTAAAGTTTTAACAACTAAATGAAAGCTACTATTTTTTGAAAGACTGTCTCAGTTCTTTGAAGAATGCTTATATAATATTGTCTTATCCTCACTTTTTAAAAGCGAAAATCAAGACACAATGAATATACCTTTTTAAATTGGACTCATAAAAAGTGTAGGGAAAGGTCAGGATTGTATCAAATTTACTTTATCTCTGAAGAAATGCTCCTTTATAAGTCTATACATATGCCTGGCCTCTGAGAAGTAAGTCTCTAGAAAAAAATTTTTTTCTATGAAACTCTTAACATTTTCCCTAAATTATGGTAATGAAAGGCTGCTCTATATTTGAATGGTACATTCTGGCTTACAAATTCTTTTCTATAGATTATCTTGAACTTTGTGATTACTCAGCTCTGGTGGCGGTGTTTGAATATATATTTAAGAACTGCAACAGATTTATAAAAAAAAAAAAGCACACAAACAAGAAATAAAAAATCCCGTGGAGAAAAGTTATACTATTGAGGATATATTTTGGTTGAAAGGAAAAAATAAACTGAGTGCTCTCAATGGTCAGTATAGAAGATAATTATAAAGTGACGGATTTGAGAGTGTTTTTTTCACCTTCACAGTTGGCACACTAGCAGGAACAAGTTCATATGAAATTCAAATGAGATATTTAGAACACCCTAAAATCAATTTGCTAGCAAATCAAGGACCTAAAAATAAATACCAAAACTTTGCACATAAAGATAAAAGTCTACAATAAGTGTAATTAAACTGGGAAATGATAATTATAAAAAGTTTTTGAGTAGCTCCATGAAATTAAATTATTATGAAAACTAGAGGAGTGCTATATAATATGTACCTAGAAAAATACTGGTGAAAGTTAGTATAACTCAAGATTATAGCATAATTAAGCCAGATTATAGAATGTATGTACAAAAGAGGGCTAAAGTGAACCTCCCTACATTCCAAATACACACATACACACACACACGTACACACACCACAAATACCACACACACACCACAAACACACACCATACACACTTACTACACACCAAACACACATATATAAATACATCACACATAGCATACATATAAATGATCGGCTCTAAAATAAAAGTGGTTAAGTTAAATTAAAGAAGCTAGATAACAAAGAAAGTAAGAGGAAAGGAAAAACAGAATATTCTTAAGAAGGAATTTTGAAGGAGGAAAAAAGGGTGTTTTGTTTTGGAATTTAGTTTTGGTTTTGCTTCTTTTAAGATATATGAATTCAGTCAGGATCTGGTTGCTGGCTGGTAAGAAAATGCTTTGATGATAATAAAAGTGCTCTATAAAAACTGACATTGAGTACAGTTTAAAATAGACAACCATCTGAGTTGGATAGTATAGAAAGGGCTCTGTAAAAGTGGAATATAAGAAAAAAATCTCAGATTCATTTTAGTAATAGAGCACTTCATAAAAATATGCAACAAATAAACTTTGAGTGTTTGTTTTTGTTATTTATTTTTCGTTTTGTACACTTAATCACCATGTTTGAGGATTTATAGGTAAGTGAAAGATTTTTTCTTACAATTTGTGTCTTTAATCCTAACACAGCATTACCTTGCTTAGGGTTTGATCACAGGCATGCCTAAATTCTCTTTTTTAAATACTTTGATATTAACAAGAACTCATAGGTTAACACATGCCAAGTCTGAAAATGGAGCCTAAAACTGAAAGTCCAGGCTGTAGCCTCCTGTTTATTTATTATCTCCTGTTGGATTTCTTAATCACATTTCTACCATGAAGGTCTTTCTACATCTCTTTCCATCTAGATTCTATCCAGATTTATGTGCTTTAAAATGTCACCTTTCATTGATTTTCCCTTTCACAGAATACAAACTTAAAATTCAACTTTCTTCGGTCTCATACCCTACATCCAATTCATTGTATCTATTTCACATTTATCTTCAAGATGGATGTCAAATCGAACGACAGCTCACCCTTTTGCTCTCGTTTCAGATCAAGAGCCCATGACCCTCTTCTTGACATCCCGCCATAGCCTTCCAGTCAGAATTTCTGCCTCTGCCCTTCCCTCCCTGCAGCCTACACTCCACAGAGTACTCAGGCGCTTTATAATATGACATCTGTTGAAGCACATTCTCCTAAAATCATATGAAAATTTATGTTCCAGAGAGTTTGCACTGACCGCTCTTCATCCTGAAAAGGCTTTTCCCAGAAATATGCTTTATTCACAATGTGCTGTTTATTTCCTAATTAAAATCCTACATTTTTGGACAGCCATTTCCTGGGAACCCTACCTAGAAAAGCAACCTGCTCCCAAGCTGATCTCAGTTTTACATGCATTTGCTTCATTAACTTTTCATTGTTTATCGTTATCATTTGGTCTACTTTTCCCACTCTACACACAGAGGAAACAAAAAATATATTAAGCGTGAAAAAATATAAATGCCTTCAGTACTCCTTTTGGTTTGGGTTTTCATTTATTCTTTCAAACATGTTTTCAGATTTTATTGTGTCTTAAATTCTTATAAAAATCATTGATTTTTTTTTAACTCACAGTTGATTTTATGGCAAAAACGGTTACCATCTTTATATTAGTGGGGATCAGAGGGATGGTCCACCTTATTTTAATATTTAAACACCATCATGACTACTATTGCTTATTTTATTGTTTATGGAAATTTGCCTTTATTCTATCTTGGACACTGCTGTAGATTGCTGTCTGTATGCAGGTGAGGGCAGGTGAAAGATAAGGTTAGAACCTGTGATTGGGCAGTGGATAAAGAAGGGAAGTTGAGAGTTTAGAGGGGAGTAGGGAGAGACAAAGAGACAGAGAGGAAGATGGAGACGATGAGATAAGATGGAACTTATAAGAGAGGAAGACAAACCAGATCCACATGGCTTGAGAGCCACAGGTAGGTCTGGACATCATAGAGGAGCAGTAGAATAATACAGGGAAATTTGTTCAATCTGGGTAGGGAGCTTGTATCAATATCAATTCAGTTTTGAGTCCTTTGTGTGGGCACTTTGGAGACTGAGAATTTACAGTTATAAATCTGACAAATTATAAGCCTCTGGAGTTTTCTTTATATGGGGCTCAGGTTTAGAGAAACAGTCTTGGCACACTACCCGCCGGAGAGGGATGACTGGGAATGGGCTCTGCAGCAAGGGAACCTCAGGAAATTGGGTGGACGGCCACTTGGAGATAGCCATGGGGTCACGGAGACTACCATGACTGGAGGATAGCTGGTGATAGTGAGGGTTGTGTTTTATTAATTACACGCAGCACACTGCCCCTTTTATCTACTTTGAATTTTGAACCCCCACAAAAAATGAATTTTGGTTCGGCAGAGTACTTTTCTCAGTTCCCCTTTCCCCTGCACTATCTTTGATTAGATAATTTAGTTTCAATGTGTTCAGGAGTCTTAACTCATAGATAACGATTCACACAGGCTATTTGTCTTAGCCTATCAGGTGGAGTTAAGGTCTCACAGACTAAAAGGAGGCCTCTGTGAGACTCTTATTATTTTTAAGCATTTTGTTTCATCCTTCAGTCATGCTTCCAGCCACTACAATACTGAATAAGGGTACTTTATTCTCCACATATTAATAATGCCATCAACCCAGCTGCCACTACATCATTTCAAGCCCTAAATTATCTATGAGATGAATCCCAAGATCAAACTGAGAACTAATGACCCACTTTATATGAAAAACACTGATAGTTAGCTGTAAGATTTTCATTTCCCTAGCTTGGTTGCTAAGGAATTTTAAAAGCGTACCTCTTACTCAAAGCTTTACCTTGCTCATGTAGTTTTTTATGAACTCCAACTTTCTTTTTTTTTTTTATTAATCATTCAAAATATATTCTCATTATTTCATTATTTTTCTTTTTTTTAAAGAAATTTTTTATTTACATGTAAATTTCTCCTTTCCTGGTTTCCCCTCCAAAAAACAATCAAACAAACAAAAACAACAAGAACAAACCCCTGTTGCCTACCCCTCCCCATGCCTGCCACGACACCCTCTCCCACTTATTGGCCCTGGCATTCCCCTACACTGGGGCAGAGAACTTTCACAGGGTCGAGCTCCTCTCCTCCTATTGATGATCGAATTTGCAATCCTCAACTATACACATGCTGCCAGAACAATCAGACCCACCACGTGCAGTCCTTGGTTGGTGGTTGAGACCCTGGGAGTTCTGAGGGTACTAGTTAGTTCATATTGTTGTTCGTCCTAAGGGGCTGCAAACTCCTCAGCTCCATAGGTCCTTTCTCTAACTCCTTCACTGGGGACCCTGTACTCAGTTCGATGGATGGCTGTGAGCCTCTACATCTGTATTAGTCAGGTACTGTTAGAGCCTCTCAGGAGATAGCTATATTTAGGCTGGCTTGTCCTTCCTTCAGTCTCTGCTCCATAGTTAATCTCTGCAACTCCTTCTGTGGGTATTTTGTTCCCCCTTTTAAGAAGGAATGAAATGTCCACCTTTTGGTCTCCCTTCTTCTTGGAACTCTAACTTTCTAATCCCTTCTCTATCTCAATATATGACTGATCCAACAATCTAACATTATTGTTTAATCTCATTTAATAACTGACTTTCATATCCAGTTAAATTTTGCAAAGTATGCATGAGTAAATATGCCCAACCTCCAAGTCCCTAGCTTATTTGACTTTATTCTTGGTTCTTTCAGCATGGAGACATTATGGAAAGAAACTCTAAGTACTAAGGATTTTCAGGAAAAAAAAAGGTGTGTGTGTGTGTGTGTGTGTGTGTGTGTGTGTGTGTGTGTGAGTGCATGTTTATGCACACTTGTATGCTAGCAAGCAAGCATGTATAAGTTATTTTAGGTGGTGGCATCTTTAGAACCACAAGACCATTTAAAATCTGTCATCATGTAGATCTTGATCTTTTGCAAATTAACAACTATGTTAGTAAGGTTTAATTTTCAAAGTCTAGGATCACTGGAAGAGGGTGTCTGAGCATGTATGTGGTTGGAGGACCCATTCACTCTTAGTATCATTATTCCCTGACCGGGAAACTGGACTCTATAAATAGACAAATGGGAAAGCAGAAAAATGTGCTCATCATTATTTACTTCTTGACTCTCATATAATGTAGCTTACTGTCCTAAATACCTGCTGCTGTTTCTTCCTTCCCATGAAAGACTGGAGCCCCAATTTTCAAGAAAATGAAATCTTTCTTCTTTAAATTGCTTTTATAAGATATTTTATCCCAGCAACAGCAAAGGGAAACAAGAGAACATCCATGATTCTTCCAACTTTGCTGTTTGTCTTAGTTACAAATGGTTTTACTGCTTTGAAAAGACACTATGACCAAGGCAACTCTTATAAAGGACAAAATTTAATTGGGGCTGGCTTACAGGTTCAGAGGCTCAGTCCATTATCTAATAGGTGAGAACATGGCAGCATTGAGCCAGGCATGGAGTGGGAGATGCTGAGAGTTCTAATCTTGATATGAAGACCTCTAGGAGAAGACTATTGTCTTCCAAGCACTTAGGAGGAGGGTCACAACCCCTCCACCACAGTGACAGACTTTTTCCAACAAAGTCATACCTCCTAATAGTGTCAATCCTTGGGCCAAGCATATTCAAACCACCACAACATTTAACTTCAATTTTCTTAGCCTAGAAGTGTATTAAGCTCACATTTTCATATTTGCACATTGAGAACATTCAAACATTTGGCAACCTGGACGACACCCTTTGAACACTCATGGTCATCCATGTTTGCCTGGATGACTACTAAGGATTACAAATCAATCTGGCCCCTTAGACTGTTTCACACTCCTGATTTAGTTATCTATTCTTCTACCACATATTAGTTTTTTGAATCACTGTCATATCTCAGAGAGTCCACCAATAAAGACTGTCCTTCAAATATCACACTTTACAACCACTTCTATTAAACTATCTATAATTATATCTGACACATCCATTGATATTTATTTTACTTTCCTTTTATATAGTGTTTAACCAATATTTGAAACTAAAACTCAAAGAGTATATACTTCTATATTTGTCATTTGCCATTCTATTCATCCTCATCTGTAATATTGGCAATAAGAAAATATTAAAGGCATTCACTTTCCCATCTTCCAGTGTGTAGCCCTTAATGGGGTTCTAGAATATAGTGCTTCCTACATGTAATCACTTTAATAATACATATAGCATAATCTACAACTATATTCAAACTCCTCATTATTCCATATTGTTAGACATCTTCATTTTCTCTGGTGTCTCTCTATACATGTTCTGCCATAATTGAATTTATAGTTTGACATGAGACAACATGTCACTACATTTTCTTTTACTTTCTCACTGGAAACTGGAAACTTGAAAAAGTTTATTTGTCCTTGAAGTTTAAAAAACTTAGAGGTACAATCTAAGGCATACTTTTTCCCATATTTCCTGGTTTATACTGTTCTTCAGCACAGTACCCCATGTTCCTATTATTTGCTTATTCTTCCTTTACTCTTCACTATTTATCATACTGATGGCTGTAAAATCAATCAGACTCCCCAGGTATATCTGCTAATAATTTCATGGGGCATTTCTCTCCTTAGAGTACATTTGCTTCATTATAGATTAATCTAGATTATTCTCTATGATCGATACTTTTATTACTGGTCTTACTGAATAATTATTTACCCTTCTCTTTATAAAGGACTTGTGGTGGAAGTCCTAAGAACGCTTCTGCTTAGGAGCCATCTTATGGCTAATACCCTGATTAGACCCTGGTTGCAGTACCAGGAAGCCCCTTCTTCCCCCACCTTTCAGCTTTCAAACTTACTAACTTCTCCCTTTGCCTTTAGAATCCACATAAAATAATTGAATTCATCACTACCACTGTTGACCATACAAAGAAGTTCATGTTTAAACAAGCCCATAGAGATGATGTGTTCAGGTGCATCCTCATGTGTCCTACACAAGTCTCATGATCTTTTACCCCTCCAGCATCAGAGAGTGATTCCATCATCCCTAGTGTCATATGTTTTTTAGTCATGGCTAAGCAATCATGGAAACATACAAGTTGGTATTTGTAGTGGAGGTAGAAGAATGTGCTCAGGAAACTCTTTGACCATAGTCCTCCTTATGCTTTGTTTTGCTTAGCTTCATTGTGGTCTATTTTAAACAAGGTTCTTTCTTGAAACAGATATGATGCATGATCTATACCCATCCACAGTATTGCTTTTATTGCTAGATTTATCTCTTGTAGTATTTTTGTCATCAGTTCTGGTTCCACTATTTTAGGTGTGGCATATAATATGAAACATGTACATCTATCTGCAACATTCATCTATCTGCAACATTGCTAGCATTGTTGGCTTTACTTTTCAATATGTCTTTTACCTTTGGTCATTAAAATGTATGTTTTTTAACTAATTTCAGTTATTGTCATAATTTATACACATTAAAGTGTCTGTAATATTTCTTAAAGATCACACAAGGACTTTAGAGTCCCTGCTACCTTTTTAACTTAGATTGTAATTATTAAGTGAAATTAAAAATTTCCCAATTTCATTTTCTTCACGTTGGTACTATAATGTTTCTTCTGCTTCAATATTTCCCCCAATATTATAACATCCTTAAGGTCATAACATGATTATTATTGTACATATTGCTAATTTTTAACAAAAATTCTTATACTTAAAAGATATACATTGTAGAAAAGTAAATTTTTCTTTTAATAGACACCATAAAGCAGAATATATGTGTAACTACAGGTATGCATAAAGAAATAAAAAATTTTCTGAAACTTTTTAAATTATCAATTAATTAATTAATTCAATTATCAACTTATATAGGAATAAAAATGTGAACAGTTTTCCAAACAAAATAAATTTTACTTCTAATCTCTGAACTCAATATGCATTAATTTCATACTTTCATCTAACGGCCTAATAGCAAAAGTGATAAAATTCCACACCCTATTGTCACACCAGCTGAAACTGAGAACCAGTAGTCTCAAACTAACAAATGATAATAGTAATACATCATTATTTTTACAAGAGTGCTCATTGTGACTTACTATTGACTTTTAATAATTCATCCAAGAATCATGTTGCTGTGGCAGGATTCTTATTCATACAGTGCAAATATTAAACTAAAACAAAGCATCTAAATGTTATGACATTTGTCACTGGGTTAACAAATGGAAAAAGCACAATATTAGCTGGAGAATATTTAGCTTAACATTTATGCTTTTGTTATTTTACCCCAAAGCAAGCACATTATACAGCTAATAGAAAGCTTCTCTTTGCACTCACTTTGGCCTTAGAAACAACATGGCTGAAATGTGCATCATCCATGAAAAAATGTGAGAACTGTCTGAAGCAGAACAGACACATATATTGACTGCTATGCTATTTTTAGGCAACAGTTGTCCTAATTAGTGCACAGCCTACCCTGAACCAAAAGAGATTACACTTGCTTTTTCAGCTTACAGGTGAGACAGCATTCAGAAGTGTATTGATCTCAAAGGGACCTATCCATAGCATTGACAGGCCACAGTTCTGAGCGATAATATTGCCTAGAATCAGAATTCTGGGCTTGCCACTATGTATTCAAGGCAAAGCTGCTAGTCCGAGGAATATATAGGAGTAAAGAAAAGCCTGTCAAGACACACTACTTCACCCCCATCTCAGCCTGAATCTGCATTGGAGGCAAAACTTGCCTAAGTATTTGTCATGGTTTGAATAAGTTTGGCTTCCACAGATCCAAGTCTTTGAATGCTTAGTTCACAGGAAGTGGAACTATTAGGAGGTGTGGTCTTGTTGGAGGAGGTGTGTCACTGTGGAGTCAGGCTTTGAGGTCTCAAATGCTCAAACTATGCCCACTGTGAAACACAGTCCCCTTCTGTTGCCTTCAGATCAAGATGTGTAACTCCCCAGCATCATGTCTGCCTACACACTGACATGATTGCCATTAGAATGATAATGGGCTAAACCTCTGCAACTGTCAGCCATCCACAATTAATTGTTGTCCTTATAAAAGTTACTTTGGTCGTGTTGTTCCTAAACAGCAATAAAACTCTAACTATAATGTGTTTCCATTGCTGTATAAATTTTGTTGATATCTACAAGCTAAATGCATATCATATGGGTTAGAGGTATCATCAATCCTTGTTCAGTGACAGCTTTGTAAACAAAACAACATTACAAAACAGAAAAGACTGGGGATATTGAATTGCTGATACTGGGTTAATACAAACTGACATTTAGAAGATTTAAATGAATTCCACACACATTTTTAAATGATCCATTGTAAGGTAAAGTAGTTTAAGGTAAAATTCACTTAACTCAAAAGAATATTAAATTTAGTTGTGAATCTGCTATGAAGCTACTTCTTTATAAAACATTACTGTTATATTTCACACCTGTCTATAGGAAATATTTCAGCATTATAGAGAAATGAAGGCTCTCAGAAAAGAAAGAAAGAAAGAAAGAAAGAAAGAAAGAAAGAAAGAAAGAAAGAAAGAAAGAAAGAAAGAAACCTGGAAAACCACTACCAGTTTGATTTGGTATAGACCTATACACAGTAACAAATCACGTACATTAAAAGTTCCTTATTCTGTACTTTTAAAACCATACTTTTAAATGCTAACTGTGTGTTTAATAACACAGGCATTTAAGTTTGGAAGGAATGATAAGGAAAACATTAATTTGAATGAAAAAGCTTATCAAGATTGTAAACTTTTTCACCACCTGGTAAATGCAATTTGTACAACAAAGGTTTCAAGGGAAAAATACTTCCCATAGCAGAAGTAAATAACCTTAAATATCCATGTACTCCCTGTGAATCCTATCGCTGTGCACAGTTACTGGAAAACTTAATTAAGCACTGGCATTCTGCACTGAAAGCATCTAGCACTTTGATTCCATGCCTGTAATTCAGGCATTAGCATTCAAATCAGTCCACAAATTGCACTTTGGTATTTGTTGAGTGAATGCCAATTAAATGGTTTCAAGTAATCATTTTTCATTTCCTGCAGAGTATCCGCTAACACCTAATATTCCCGTGGAACATAAGGTAATTTGAGATGTAAGGACTTTACATTTTTTATGGGGAATTTTTTAAATACAACAAAGCCTATTTCCATTGCTGAAAGAAATCTGTCCCTCTTTTTGATACAGTATCTATGCAAAAGGTTAGTTAGTTATACCATAGGTGACTTCCAAATCTAGAGATAATAAACCCTACCACTTACCAACTCATCAGAACCCATCGCATTGTCCTACGCTATGTGTTAATCACAAACATGCTTTTGCTTTATTTCAATATATTTATGACAAGTAGAGGTTTAAGAGGAACTCAAATTTTAGATCAGAAGGGAGGAAAAGAAATTTCTAAAGAATCATACCAGCTCAAAGGGAGGCTCCAAAGCCTGACACTATTTTTATGGTATGCTTATAGACAGGAGCCCAGCATGGCTGCCCTCTAAGTGGCCCATTATCAGCTGAAAGAGTCAAATGCAGAACTTAAATACAACCAATGGACAGAATCTAGGGACCCTTGTGGTTGAATTATGGAAAAGCTAGAAGAAGCTGAGGAGCAGGGCGACCCCATAGAAAGACCAGCAGTCTCAACTAACCTGGACCCCCGAGACCTCTCAGATATTGAGCCACCAACCAGGCAGCATACACTAGCTGATATGAGGTCTCTGACACATATACAGCAGAGGACTGCCTGTTCTGGCCTCAGTGAGAGAAGAAGCACCTAGCCCTTAAAAGACCTAAGGCCCCAGGGAAAGGGAAGGTCTGGTGGAGTGAGTGAGGGATACCCTCTTGGAAATGTGGGGGGGGGGGAGGATGGGATAAAGAACTATTGGAGGGTGCACTAGGAGGAAGATGACTGGATTGTAAAAGAAGATTAGATAATAATAATTAATAATAATAGTAAAACAAAAGAATCATACAAACAAAAAGCTAAAATTCTACATAATTATAGGAAGAGAATATAATGAAATATGGCCACACTTTTAGAGGTTAACCAGTTTGGTTTTCACCTTATAAAAGGAGTTGTAAGATTCAGTAATTTCATAACATTGTTCTGTTTCCACAAATTCAAAGAATGGGAAAAATCTCAAGGTGAAAATTTTGAAATTACATGAACAAAAATGTAACAGACAAACGTGATTTATCTGGGAGTTCGTTTTACAAGGTGTGTAAAACTTAAGAATTTGGAAGCTGTTAAGTTATACTATTTGGTTAAATCCCTTTCTCAAGCCAAGCTTCTGGCCTGAAAAGTTGAGGCTGTAGATTCACTCCTACAAGTTGCATACAAGTTTACTGTGAAGAGAGGGATTTGATATAAGTTCTCAAAATAGACAGTTTGAAATGCTCTCAATACATTTAGGAATCTCTAATTAGAAAAGATACTCTTACTTGAAAATTTTACTACCTTTCCTCAATACCTGTTTGTTAAGCATCTAAGGTTTTCCAACTGTCCTAACAAATGCTAGGCATGATGTGGATAGAAGGTAAAATTGAATCATTACTCTTATATACTAAAATGTAGCAAAAATATAATGAAAGTATGTTATCCTTAAGTATTTGGACATATCTAATTACTCATGTAGATTTCGGTAATATTTTACAAGAGAACCTGCATACTATTATTTATCCAAGAAAATAAAAGATTTACAAAAGGAAAATTTTAAGATTCTGAATGCAGAAAGGAAGAGATACTAGAAGACAAACAGACTTCTTAGGCTCGCGGACTGGTAGAGTAAAACTGTGAAGAGAACTATCAGAAGCAACTTACAAGCTGCTGGTAGCAGAAGACACCTCCGATCCCAGGGCTCAAGAGGCAGAGGTATGTAGGTCTATGTGAGTACCAGGACAGACAGCTACACAGTGAGATCCTGTCTCAAACACTGAAACGTACATACATACATACACACACACACACACACACACACACACACACATACACACACACACACACACACACACACACACACACACACATACATACATGCATAAATAACAAAAAAATAAAAGTAAATATTCCTTAACAAAATTTAAAAAACAAACAATAAAAATAAAATGTCCTCAAAAACTCTACAGTAAAAAGTCTATAATACTTTTCATACAATCATCAAAAAATAGAAAAAAATCTTACAGTGCATATGAAAACACAAAAGACATTGCACAGCCAAAACAATTCTGAACTGACTTTAAATTATACTACAGCATAATGAAAGAACCAATGAAACCACCGAATACTGGCACAAAATCAGACCGATAGATCAATGGAATGGAACAGAAAACCAAGAAATAAGTTTATGGAACTACAAACATGCCAAATTTACACTTTAGATTTAAAAAATAATGTTTAAAAAATGGTCCTGGGAATACTGAATACCTAGTACAGAAGTGTGAAGCTAGAACTCTCACTTTGCCCCCCCAAGTCTCCCCATCAAAAGTTAACTGCACATGGATTAAGATCTCAGTATAAAACTGAAACCCTGAAATTGATAAAGGAAAATGCAGGTTGGTACACTCAAACATACTGAAACATGTAGGCATACCTGAGGATTACCTAACTGGGCAATGGATGCTTAGAAAATGTGACCAATATCGGACAGATGGGAATTCATGGAATATTTTTAAGAGTTTGTACCACAAGGGAAATGATCAGTCAAGTAGGAAGCCTAGAAAACTATGATTTCATAAGCTAACTGAAAAGTGATATTGATGTAATAGAGCTGAAGTGGCTTTCAACCCAAATCTCAGTGCTGACGGAGGAGCACTGTCCCTTGAGTTGTTTGTTCAGGGAGTCTACAGAGGCTCCCTCATCAAAAAGACTGTCACTACTAAATTGTCATTTACTATTAAACACAAGGATGCTATTGCTCATTAATACAACATACTCTGGATATAGGACACAGACAAGTGGAACCTGCTCTGTGGGCTTCCTCCTTGCCAGTTGTCACAGGTATTCTGAAAATAGTACAGTTTTGAAGATTCTGCTAAATTTAAGATATCTAACCACTTATTACTTGTTTAAAATACAAATACTATAATATTCTATGATAGATATTTAAATATCATTTAAAATAATAGTTTACTCATCATGTCTGTAATTCCACATGAAACAAAAGCTCAAACTTCACAGTAAGGGTAATTTTCATTTCTGTCTTATTTTTGTTTTAATTTTCTATTTCCATATTCATAGTTCTTCAGAGATTCCATTGAAATTCCATCAGAGCTTAATTAACTATTGTTTAAGTCCAAATTTGGCTTCTCAAATCACAAGTGCCTATTTACCACCCAGATCAGCAGAGCCCAACAACTTAAGAGCATATCCTTGAGACATGCTTTAACACATGAAGAAGGAAAGGCCACACACTATTGAACTAAATGTGTAGACAATAGTTAAGGCTAGAACACAATTAGCAATAAATGGATCTTTTTCTTACTGACAAAAGAGTTAGAAAGTAGATTGAATTTTGTACATTGGACTATAACCAGAAAAAATACCCATTTGTGCAAATCTTTGTGTTACTGCTCTATGGAATAAGAATGTGAAACTATGCATA
>NW_022196891.1:37636123-37645148 GCF_008632895.1 Mastomys coucha | reverse complement strand
AAAACCCTAAAGTTTTTGGCAAAGTACTTGAAAAAATAAGTCCATCTATGTAAAATTAGAAACAGCAAAAGCATTATCAATTATAGTACTTATTACTGGTTAGAATATATTGATTGATAATTGAGCTAAAGTCATGCAGTTGATTCCCGGATGTACCAGTTACAATTGTTTTGTTACCGAGATGCTGGTTGAATTGCAATGGCCAGCTGTCTCCACAGCAAGCATCACTGATGAAGATGGGTAGGGAGCCAGAGTGTGGACAGATGAGTCCAATTCCATTACAATGATAGGAAAAACACTTTAGCACATTTTCTAGAAAGAATGGGTCAGCAGCTTAATGCTTATTTCAGTTTGGCATTGAGCTTGAGTCCTTCATAGGCAGATGCTTAATAATCGTGCTTTGTAATGTTAGTAATTGTGATGCCTACATGTGTTTTAGAGCTAGATAATAACTTTCGAAAACAGGTAATCTTAGGATTGTGAGATGGTTTTAAGAATACAGCCAATGCAACAAGATATAAGCACCTGAATCTTCTAGGTTCAAATTATAAAGACTGTATTAAGTTAGATACACACACACACACACACACACACACACACACACACACACACGCTTTAAGTAAATGATGTGTACTAGTGTTTAACTGCAAGTATGTATGTAGTTCATGTGGGGATGGTGGTACTGGATGACAGAGCAGGTTCTGGGTTCCATGGAAATGGAGTTATTATTGTTTTTGAGCTACCAAGTTAGTGGGAAGTAGGTGTGGATACAGCAGCTTCCCTAAGCACTGAGCCATCCCACCACCAACAAAATACTTTCATTATAGTTTCATGGATCAGGTAAGAAAAACACTATGTATTTCAAGCCTTAGTATTCAAAAGGGGATTATAACTTGAAAAGGTGTTCATTAATAATAGATATACTTCTATATAACTCAAAATTATATATTTATTATTTTTCTTCATTGATCAGTCACCAACTTTGGTATAACTGAGCTACAGCCCCTAGACACAAATATGTCTTTACCAAATAAATTTTATATTGTACCTAGGAATTACTAAATTTTACTTCAGGAATTATCCAACCTCAGAAAAATTAGTCTTTCCACATACAGATTTTAATTTTGTAAATTCCTTAAGGTAAAAATCATTATTCAAATAATGTGATTATTTATTCAACTAAGAATTCTTAGTGACATTGCTTCAGAAATCACTTAATTTAATAGAATTTTCAGTACTGTGTGATGGATCACTTTTAGTATTTCTACAAATTTTATTTATGCAGTTAGATATTTGTGAAGAGAATCAACAATGCTGTTTGTTAAAGGATAAAAACATTATTCAAAAACTTTACAATTAAATGTTAAATATATTACATTTATTTTAAAGCACGGAATTCTACGATAAACATATTTAAGATCAATTTATTATTAGCAACATACTATTAATACAAAATAGCTCATTAGCTATCTCCCTCTCCCCGCAACCCCCACAATATATATACATATATGTATATATACATATATATATATATATGCGTGTATATGTACAAACATCTATAGTAATGTTTATATCTAGCGGATGTAGCTGTGTATGTTTAGATTGATTGTTCCTAACTCCAGATTGGCTACTTCTCATTCTAAATAGGCCACAGAGCTTACAAACACAAGCACCATCCATATCTTCTGTAAAGCAAACATTATTCCATGTATTTTTTGACCTTTTTTAGCTCTTGCAAAAGATAAACCGGATTCAAACACATAACATATCATTTCACATTAGAACACTCTGCAATATTAAGTATGACTTCCAAAAGAGAAAATAACTTTAAATCATAATAAACAAAAGTGCCAGATCTCATAGTGCAATAGTGCAATGCCAATAGCCTTGACACTGCTTTGTAACCACGGGCTTTTTTTTTTTTCTTTTTTTTAAGATATTTTCTTTATTTACATGTAAATTTCTCCATTCTCAGGTAACCACAGGCTTTTTCACTCTGCTTTTTTGGACCCAAAATAATGACTCTGAGACTTGATTATTTATGAATACATGCCTAGGCCATGGGCTTTGGCTCATTTCCCAACTAGCTTGTAACTTATATAACTTGTTCATTCTTGTCTACGTCTACCTTGTATGTTCTGGCCATATGGTTGGTTACCTCTTCTTGGTTTCATCTCTTCAACTTCCTCAGCATTCAGGGTGAATCTCCTGATCTCCAGTCTTTATCAGATTTTTATTTGTCTCTCTGTGTGATGTTCCACCTTCTATTTCCTGCCTCAGCTAATAGGCCATCAGCTTTTGATTGACATGTAATGCTTCCACACAGTAATAAGAGAACCTGTTTTTCGCTCTCCCTTTTAGTCCACTAAAAGGGCTCTTCATCTAACAATGCATTCCAGCAGGTCCCACAGTAAACCGCTGTGCATTCGCAGAGGTGTATTAAGAATATCTTCAAGAATGATTCTTCTCTGAAGAAAACAGAGGGAGGAGGCTGCCTGTATGTCAATGATTTGAAGGAAAAATGAAAGCCTGACAGCCATGCCGTATGGCTAAATCCTTGTGACTTAGCTGATTACCTTTGAGAAAATGTCAAAGTTTCAATAAATCCCAAAATCACATGACACATGTGCTTTCTTGTTTTGTCTGTAAAACTAAGAAAAACATTTTATTTAAATTCTGTAGATGACCTTTTTATGTATTATAGTAAAGCTTGGCCTTATAATAGCCAAATATTGATGAAATTGATTTATAATGCAGTTTCCCACAAAAAAATAAAAACATGAAAAATAAGAGTAGAGCTATATATGGTCTTACCAAGTGAAGATAAGGCATAGTAATGTAGATATCAAAATCAAAACTTGATTAAACATTGCAGACTGTGTACGTTGAATGGCTCTATGAAGATCATTCTAGAATAAAAGAAGCAGATTATAAATTTAATAAATACTAAATATACTTGAGATTAATCATCAAGTACCACTATACATAATTTATATATTTAAATGAACTTAGTATATTTTCATTTTGGATATAATTTATGGTACAATTCATATTACAAAGATAGAATGTAGAAAGAACAATAAACCACTAAACATCAGTTCATTTGCTTTGCAGAAAGCAGAAAACATGATGTAGTTATAAATCCCAGGCACATCACTATGAACTGTATGATGGTGCAGGCTATACCCTTAGTTTGTAAAAGCCTCAGAAAGGGAAATTGTGAGTTCAGACTTAGCTTGGGCTATATACCCAAAGGCCATCTCAAAACAAAACAAAACAAAACAAACAAAAAACCCAGCCACCCCCCAAATAAACAAATAAACACCTCTTTCAATGGTAATGAATTCTCACAGAAAAAACAAATGCAGAAAAATCAGAAAAACTGGAAGTAAAATTAAAACTCACTATTAGACAATTATAAGAATTAGAGAAGCCTGTAATATAGGAAATGAAACCTGTTTCCATTAACAAATATTAGCAGTTTTTTCAGTAGTGCTAATTTTACAATAAATATGAATTAAGATGTAGTGCTCCAAAACAATATAAGGTTTTGGAAGGCAACTTAGTAATATAGATCAATATACCAAAGTATGTCATTTCTACTCATGTCTACATATATATTCATAAAATAAGCTGTTACTGAAAAAATCAGAGTGTAATCATTTAAAATCAACTGAAATGAGCACTAGTAGTTACATATGCTCATATTTATTGTAAATTGGTATTTTTAAATAAAATAAGTATATTTATTACTATTAAAATAATATGTATAATATAATAATAGATCAAAACTGATGTGTCTAAATAATAGTTAAAAATATTGATTAAATATTTTTAAAATGAAATATTTAATAAAGCAGTTTATCCACTACATACCAGTATGTGACAATTTCATAAAAAATTAAATTGGGAGATTTGACATATGATTTGTAGGCATGTAAAAAGTTACTCAAGTATGGAAATAATTAAAATAGTAAGTTCATATGGCATAATTTGGATTCTTCAATATTTTTCTCAGAATTTTCTGTTAATCTCAATTTTTTTTTTAATCATTGTGGGATGTTTGTGGCTTTTCATTTTTTATTAGATATTTTATTTATTTACATTTCAAATGTTCTCCCCTTTCCTGGTTTCCCTTCAGAAAAATCCCCTATTCCCCTCCCCCCACTCCCCCTTGCCCACCAACCCACCCTCTTCTGCTTCCTAGCCCTGGCATTCCCCTATACTGGAGCATAGAGCCTTCACAGGACCAAGGGCCTCTCCTCCCATTGATGACTGACTAGGTCATCCTCTACTACATATGCAGCTGGCGCCATGAGTCCCACCATGTGTACCCTTTGGTTGGTGGTTTAGTCCCTGGGAGCTCTGAGGGTACTGGTTAGTTCATATTGTTGTTCCTCCTATGAGGCAGCAAGGATACTTCAGCTCCTTTGGTCCTTTCTCTTGCTCTTTCATTGGGGACCCTGTGCTCAGTCCAATGGATGGCTATGAGCATCCACTTCTGTATTTGTCAAGCACTGGCAGAGTCTCTCAGGAGCAACACAACAACACAACAAAATGCAAAAAGATCCTAACCCAAAACATCCAGGAAATCCAGGACACAATGAGAACACCAAACCTAAAGACAATAGGTATAGAAGAGAGTGAAGATTTCCAATTTAAAGGGCCAGTAAATATCTTTGACAAAATTATAGAAGAAAACTTATATAACATAAAGAAAGAGATGACCATGAACATACAAGAAGCCTACAGAACTCCAAATAGTTTGGAACATAATCAAAGCAACAAATATAATCTCAAATTTTCAAGAATTCACTCTTATCCATATTATAACTGTGGAAGCATGAGAAAATGAATGTCCTTAAGAAAATGATCTCAGCTTGTCATGTTAGTTTTCTGTGGTGCATTAAACCAAGACTGTTATGAAAACAAATACCTATGTTTATTGGCCAGAATTCTATCTCTCATTCATTAGAATCCTGGAGCAGAGGAGGCAATGATCAGAAAAATAATAGGAACTTCACCATCCAGTGAGAGGTGAAAAAGCAAGCTACAGTACTGCAGTGGCAGGTAGGCCTAAACTAACATTGTAAATGATCTGTTTCTCTGGAATACTGACTAAGAGTTCCTGACTTTGAGAGGTTATTTTTTTTTCCAACAGCTAATTACATAGCAATGCACAAAGATCTATTTGATTCTGGGAGCAGTTTTTTCATTTGTAATTTATTCAGTCAAATGGTTATTTTGTGGGTCAGGGAAGAAAGCAGGAGCCACTCCACAGGCCGCATTTGCCCATCCTTTGCTACCACTGGCCATGTGCTTTCCTAAGAAACGTGGGCTTACTTCAGATAAGTATTTAGAAACATTCATCCACTGTAAATGCTCAAATGTTATTCTAATAACTCTCAGGCCAAACCTTCTGACATAATGTCTGCTTAAAGGTCATTTGAATAAAAAACAAGTGTTAATGCTAACAAGTGTAATTTCCAAGAAATGCAATCACTATTACTAAAATTACTCACAAATGATACAATACCATGCATGTCATATATATGTATTTGTGTAATTATTTTTCACAGGAAGATTGCAACTACATTACCTTCCTTTAGGATAAAGACATTAGCAGAGAAATTAAATCAAACACCTATTAAAAAGTGCCTGGTATTCAGTAGGTCTGCTCTGGAGACACACGTGTTTCAACCTTTGGTCTCCAGCTGTTACACTAATCTCAAAATTTGTGGAAACCTTATTCCTGTGTTTAAAATGTACATCTTGTGTGCGTTAAGGGTGTATGTGTACATGTGTATGCCCAAGTGAATACCATGTCTCCTCTCTGAGTGCTTGTGCATATGTATCATGGTCCTCCTATGAAAATTGGAGGACAATTTGCAGGAGTTCAGTCTTTCCTTCAGCCCATGGATAGAATTCAATTTGTCAAGCTTGGTGGTAGGTGTCTTCTCCCACTGATCCATCTCTCCAGCCCTGTAGCGGAATCCATAGAATATGGATCCTTGCTGAAGAAATCAATCACTTGGGAGCTTCAAACTTAAGGTAGCTTAATCACATTTCCTGTTAAACTCCCTGATTATTGACTACAAAAACAACGTTTCAAATCATATAATGCTGGCCATACCTTCTATGTCTTGATGGAATACCTTCTAGAACTATAAACCAAATAAACCCTCTCTTCATTATTCTCTTTTGCATTATGTGTTTGATCACAGTAACAACAAAATAAACAAAAAGAAAAAATAGTTGGTTTGCTAATTTGATAAATCAGATAATGGCTTTGAAATAGTTTACAAACTACTGTGGGATACCCTTCAATTCTGGGCCAGAGAACTTCTATATGTTTTAGGCAGAACTTAATGAGCTTTTCTTGTGACAGTGTTGCAGAACAGAGGCTCAACTTACAATAAGTTACAGAAGAACAGCAAGTCTAGAAGCCTGTTGCTTAAGCCCTGATACTTTAGTGAGTCTAAATTCTAAATTAATAGACCACTATGTTTAGTACAGGAAAGTGTAAGACATGATAATACAGAGGCAGTGACACTGTAGTAATATGAACTGTTCTTGTACAGGTTTCACTGAGAAAGAGCAACAACTAGAGCAGAAAGACTTTTTTTTTCAATGTGTCATTTGAGTGTGAAAGAACTGAACTTAAGGTTGAAGGCTAGGCTGCTGAAAAACAGCTGTAATTGCTAAACAGATGAGCACCACAGAGAGCAACCCAAGGCTCTCTCTAGGGTCAGCACACACTGCAGCTGCTTCCCCAGCTTGGAGGAGGAACAAATTGGCAACCTCATCAAGTAGTACTGCAAGCATGAAAGATGCCAGGCTGAGGGGTCACATACTCTCAGACCCTGGTTTTAAATAGATACTGAGGCCAGGAAATGCATGGCAGGAATGGTGGACTTGCAAGGACTTGCATGAGAGGTCATTGTGAAGAGAAGGCAAGGTCTCAATAGCTGTGGAGAAAGCAGGATGTAAAAGATGGCCAGACAGTAGGAAGTCTGCTAAGAAAAACAATAGGCATAGTATGACCAGCTCAAGAAAGAGGAAAGAGTTTATAAAGCTAGTAGCTATTGATGTCAGGATTATTGTTACTTGAACTGAGCAAATTACAGTACGAACCTCAGGTGTTGCGTATAAAGTTTTGCTATGCCTAGATCTTGAGACCCCCAAGAGACTATATCAGGGACCACAGTTCTGGTGCAAGCACACGAGTCTTTATTTGAGTTTAGACTCAGGTCACAGACCTTAGGAAAGTGATACCCAGGTCTGGGGGCTTAAGGTTTATATAAGGAAAATGGTGCAAGCAGGGGCTTTCAAGCCTTGGTGTCACATGACTGGGTAAATGGATAAAGGAATGTTGGTCCTTAAACTGATTGGTACATAGCATCTCTTCAAACCACAAGGAGAAACCACACATCTAAAAGGAACATCTTGACTTGGGAAGAACTCATGTTTTCTTAACTCATCCTGTTATTGTGACCAGTCTATCCTGTTATTGTGAGCTGACTACAGCTGTTATATCTATTTTCAACTGCTGAGAACACTTTGTGTTCTCGTTCCCAGAGACCAAGGTGGGAGGGGACATGTCACTCTGAGGACAAACAACTTAAAATAGAATTGTGGAAATCAAGATGGAGTCTATCCAGCTATTTTGGCCTCTTCATTTCCCCCTCTACTAGTGGCTTTAGAGGCCAATCTTGGGCTCTTTGAGATTTTCTGTACTCATTTATTGGTAATAGACCTCATCACCATCAACTTAATAGTTCCCAATCTCTATTTTATAAATTATAAAATTATGTTTATAATGCATGGTTCAAAGGTGAGGAGAAGCAAAAGAATAATTAAGGATCCTATGGGAGTAGAAATAAGAGTTGTAAACCAGGGCAGGGAATCAAAGAATGAGTGGTACCTCAACTTGGAACTCAACTTTTGGAGTCTTCCCATTCCCTATGGTGTCTATCTGCACTTTCCCTAACTTTAGCCAATGATTCTCGAATAATTCCAGAATGGTTGACATAGAAACAACACTTTTCACGTAAAGAAGCACATAGTCCTCCCTGTTGTAGGAACATTAAGTTCAATCCTCGCCTGTTCTGCAGAAAGTCGATGTCGCACTCCAAGTGAGAGATGAATTTTTCTAGGTGCTGAATACCCTTATCTATGTCCACCTTTAAACTATTGTGATTCTTTTCCTATAATGTTAGTGCAGCTATTCCAGTGCCAGCTCTGGCTAGACCTGCCCCTAGAATTAAAACTCAGTAAAGACATGGGTTCTCTGTTCTGTCTAATAAGGTTACCCTCAATGTGCCCTACTAAAGCTCTTAGCACCACATCTTCTAAATAATAGGTTATGTGGGACACTAATTGAACCAAAATACAGAACCCCCCTCAGACTAGAGGAATTGAGAATTTTTCCATTCACACAAGGGGTCAATCCCACTGAAGAGGCCCACCATGCCTGTTCTGGAGGAATAATCCATTTGGAATTAACTATTGGAATGGTCAGATTGTAAGTGTTGATATGACAAGGGGACCATCCCTAGAGAGATACCCTGTCCTTATATAGTCTGGAGGGTTAAAGCTGGACCTGCTTGTAACCATCTACATGCAGAGTCCCTTTCAGAAACATTAAACAGTTATTAACGCAATGCCTTCATAAAAGAAGTCTAGCATTATAACACAACCAACAAGAGGTGGTACTGCGGGCTTGTAAATATTCAATATTTGGAAGATTTTTTAACATCAATGACCAAGAGGGGTCAGTTGGTTCTTCAGGAGGAAGTTCTGAAACTGAAGGTCCCTGTGATTGAATAACTGGATGTAAGGTCTACAGGATGGGGTCAACACTGGTTTAGGGTTTGTCAGGACCTGATTTGAGCCTACTTTTGCTGGTTATTGGCTTGCAATCGGCCTTATTAAGTGATTGACTCTTAAGAGTAATCCAAAGAACTCAAGAAGTTAGACTCCAGAGAACCAAATAACCCCATTAAAAAATGGGGTACAGAGCTAA
>NW_022196891.1:37609444-37634891 GCF_008632895.1 Mastomys coucha | reverse complement strand
TAAAGAAAATATCTAAAATTAAAAAAAAAAAAAGAGTAATCCAGGATGGCTACTTACAATGGTGTGGAGCCTAAGGATCCAAGATTTCCCGGCTTCCTATCCCTTAGCTTGTTTTCCCTTGTCAGAGAACCTGAGCATTTTTTTTTCTTTTATTGGATATTTTCTTTATTTATATTTCAAATGCTATCCTCTTTTCAGGTGTCCCTTCTGGAACCCCATACCCCATTCCCCCTCACCCTGCCTCTAGGAGGATACTCCCCCACCTGCCCAGTTTTCTCCCTACCATGGTAAGATCTTCCTTTGACACTTTCCATCCCCTATTTCCAGTGACCGATGTTTCACAGGAAACATGCAAAACAGGTTTTCTCAAGAAATAGGAAAGAGGTTACGTGTGCTATAGGTAGTAGCTATTGATATCAGGATTATTATTTGAACTGAACAAATTACAGAACAAAACTCAGGTGTTGTGTATAAAACTTCCGGAATTCACCTTTTCCCTGATAGGTTTAGTCTTACTTTGGTAAATATGACCTTGCTATGCCTATAACATTTTGGATATGGAAACACTTAGTCTGATTTTGTATGTTTGAAATGCCTAACTTTTTTTCCAAGGACTCACAGTAGATCAGTTGCTTTAGATTTCAGAAAAGAGTTTGAACAGTGTTGAAATTATAACAAACATGGACTTTTGAAACTTTGTGTATATATATATGTATATGTATGTATACATGTGTATATATATGTATATATGTGTGCGTGTGTGTATACATATATATATATACACATATATACATATATATGGAGAGAGAGAAAGGGAGAGAGGGAGAGAGAGGGAGAGAGAGAGAGAGACAGAGAGAGAGAGAGAGAGAGGGAGGGAGAGAGAGAGAGAGTTTTATAAGGAAACCATGAGCCTATGTGGTGCGCAAAGATAGAATGTTGTGGTTTGGATATAAAATGTCCCAGGGTCTCATGTGTTTGAACACTTGGTGCTCAGCAGGTGATAGTGTTTTGGAGGATAAACCCTGGGATTTTAACATCTGGTCCCACTTCCTGCGCACTGTCTGATTCCCTGACTCCAAAAGAGGATGTGATCAGCCCTCCATGCTGTTGCTTCAGTGACTTCCCTACTGTGATGCACTGTGATCCTTGGAACAGTAAACCAAATAAACCTTTCCTTAAATTGCTTCTCATCAGATACTAGTCACAGCAAAATGCCTTACTTCAGACCATCATTAGAATTTGTATGAATGACGAATTAATGGATGCTTTATGTCTTATCTGAAAGTACTGAAAACTTGGGGAATACTTTCATGTCATAGGTATAAATGATTCCTTCCAAAGAGTATCAATGTTTGATGTAGACTGTGGCTACAGCAAAGCTGTGTATTTCATGTGTATTTCTCCATCTCAACCCCTCTTATAAGAACTGCCACTCAGCTCAAAACCAAACGTCTGTGAGAACGATAACAAAAGACCAGCTTACTCTGAAAAGGTCTAACAATCCCCACCATGTTTTCATGAAACGTGAAAAAATAATTATACACAAAACATCCCAGAGCCATGAAAACCAAGGCTTAGGAGCTATGAACTTCATATGCCTTAAAAGTGAATGGTGCTGCTCTTTAAAAAACATTTACACTTGTGTAGACAGCAGGTAGGTGTTGAGTTGTTGACATCAGAAAAAAATCCAAACCATTTACTTTAATTATAGCTGCATCACTGAACACCTAGGGAATCCAGGCATATTACAGATTTTGCATTTTATTAAACTATAGTAGCTTAATCACTTAATTTTAATTGACTATGTATATACTGAACTATGTATACTGTATAGTACAATAAGCATGCAACAGTAGTTTAACCACTAAATAGTTAAGTAAAACTGTTTAACACAGTGAATTATGGTGAGAGTTTAAAAAATGAAAACATTTGAAATTTCCATAACTATAACTGAACAAATTCTGCATATCATGCAAATTTCTAAGAGTAGACAGAATGTCAAAGAACAAGATGAGAAGCCACATAGCCTTCTCCTTCTACTGAAACATTGAGAATAAGTAAAGTAGAGTGGACATTAACATATTTCTGCTTTAAACTTTACTGCTATTACTTACAATCATATTCTCCAAGGCATGTTTGGCAAGCCAACAATTTAGGAAAACTGGAACAAATAGATTTCTTAACGTAGGCCAGAATATCTGAAAAATAAGCAAACATTCTAAATTTCATCTCACAGAAAGAATTTATACAAACAGATTAAAAAGCAAGTAAAACAGAATAAAAGTTAGCAAAATAAAGAAAAGATTTAAAACAACACCAAAATACTCTAAAAATCAACACTAATTAATAGTCTTTCACTCCTTCTTAAAGTCTTTCTTGGGGAAATTATTATAGATGCATAAAGTAAGAGGCTTCATGGATGTCAGACCTAACCTTGCTGATTCTATTATTAAGTCTTATCCAGTAGTTTTTTTTTTTTTTTTTACATTGCTATTTCTCTATCTGAGGTGGTAACGAGTTACAAGGCTGTCTTTTATAACATATCAGTATCTTAAGATTCAAACAATTTAAGTGATGTTGAGAAACTGCAGTTACTTCTACTTATATTTAGTTAGCTTTTCACTTAATGTAGTTCCAGTTCTCTCTGTAAAAAAGTCATTCAAATTAAAATATAAAAAGTGAGGAGCAGGCTGGGCGATGGTGGCACATGCCTTTAATCCTAGCACTTGGGAGGCAGAGGCAGGTGGATTTCTGAGTTCGAGGCCAGCCTGGTCTACAGAGTGAGTACCAGGACAGCCCGGGCTACACAGAGAAACCCTGTCTCCAAAAACCGAAAACAAACAAAAAAAAAAAGTGAGGAGCAGCTTCAAATAATAATGTCTTTATTTCTCTTTTTTTCAAGTAAAGTCCAAACACCTCTAATTTCAAACATCATTGCTATATCAAATTGATACTAGAACCTAATTGATGAGTGAAATCCTCAGGGTTACATATATATGGGATGGCAGTGGAAGAGAGTGAATGTAGCATAGAGTTATTGCAAGAGAAATTGCGTTCTTTAAGGAGGAGCTGGCCACTTGGCACTAGTGAAGAACCAAACTGGGTAAATTCCATACACAAACTAGATATGAACATGCTCTCAGTATGAAAAATGTGGTAAATATCTCATATGATGAGTTTCTATCTTAAAGCTTCTACAATATAAGTAATGAAAAGTTGAGGATCTTTAAACAATATTGGCATTAGTTCAAATGATACCTCTGTGCTGTATAATTCTATAGTAGGTTTCTTTAAGCTATTGTATTGAAACATACTAGATTTCATTTAACTATTCAATTCAGTTATCATACTGATTTTATTTTTTTTTTAAGGAGCCAGATTCGATTCAAAGTCTGAATCCATGCCTTTTAGTGTTCATTATATAGAAGTATTTAGACATAGAGAATTCACTTAAATCTAGTGACAAACAATCCTTTTCAAGGTGCTAATACTTACTGAGATGATGAAGGGGACTGCATTAATTATTTCCAAGATGAATGGAATTCTTAAAATCTGCTCCCAAATATTTCCCTATAAATAAATGTTAAATAAAAGCAAATATCAGAGAAGTTCCAAGACTCAGAATTTCTCTAGTAATGCAAACACCTTTATTAACACATTATTGAATCTATATATGAATGTAGCAATGACGTCTAAACTGATTTAAGCAGAATTGCACTCTATGGTTTTGTAATGTCAGAACTAAAGTAAGTAGCTAAAGTAGATCGGTAATAGTGTACTTAAGATTTTTCAGTTAATAAGCTCTAAAACAAGTTACTAATAAATAAAGTACACTAACAGGATGCTAGGAGAAATTGCCACAGTTTGTTTTCTACTATCACAAATATACTAGCTCCTTGTAATGTATCTTAGGTCTTTTGTAAATCTAGTTACAAGTTTGTTAACTAGAATTATTATTAAATTTAATCAATATTAAAACATCATTTAATCACATATATTCTGTTCTCCCAATCCCCACTGTGAAATTAATAAAGGACTGAACACATAATTTTCAGAGCCCAGTGAATAATAAATAAATGGGGCCTCTTAACAATTTCAAGAAAGGTTATGACAATATTAAAACAGTCACAGAGATCTTGATGTTGTGGAAATCTTTGGATTATGCAGATGACAAATGTGCCCATTAAAGTGACCTTGATACTTAAGGTCGGGGTATGGTCTGAATATACCTGCCTTGTACTGGAAGCTGGATCCTCTGTACAGGACCATAAGGGGGAAAGGAATCAAGCTTTGGTGAGAAAGATTGACTTTGAAGGGGAGTAATATCACTTTTGTGGGGATCCCAGTGAGTTCCATTAGGGGCACATTTTCACAACAAGCTCAGCTGGGGAATGCAACTATCCCTGAATTTTTGTTTCAATATTGCACTTTCCAATCCTCATTCCCTTACTATAATGTGAACCAACAGGGGAACCTTGAATAAGGCAAATCAATGAAGCTACCTAACAGGACTTTCAGACTTCAGGCCCGTATGACATAGTTACCTTCTCCATTTGTGAAATACCTAATCTCATAGACCAACACTACATCTCATAGCAAATCCTCAGAATGTCCTCAAACAATTTAATGTATGAAGAGACCTATGCACTGGAAAAACTATCAGAAAACTGGATTGGTTACATTTTCCAGTCGTCATTTAACACTAGATATAAATGAAAACTTGCCAATATTCCTTGATGGTTCAATACTTCATTACATTACCATGGTATAAGTATGCCCATATCCCCATATCATCTACTTGCTAGGTGCTAAGATGTTAAACATGTCTGTCATGTTATATTTAATGTAATATATTAAGTAGCAGCTGGGGAATGGGAGCAACTAGAGATCTTTTCTGGATAGAATGTTATGAGTTAAATGAAACCTTTCTCAAAATTTCAGACTAAGTGAAAAGGACTCAAAGGAACCACTTAGCTGCACGCAGACTTGAGGCTATATTTAGCCCATGCCTAGTACATGAGGAAAATGAGGAAAGCAAAGAAAATGAGAGCTAGGCTAAGAACAAGCCACAAGTCCTTTAGTTATAAGATGACAGTTTAATGGAGACAAAGGAGGGGACATATTGATCTCCTTTTGCATGGTTTACCCTTACAAAGTGTGTGACTGGGGTGACAGGGGACTGGAACAGATGGGAAACACAGGAGCCCAGATCTTTACAAGACCCTGAGAAGAAAGCCTGATCCACTGCATGAGGAACCTTCAGCACAAAGCAGGGCCAAGGAAGCTATCATAGAAAGCCAGGTAGAGCTTCTCCTTATCATGCCAAAGGATGTCGTACCGATTGCAGTGCAGACACTGACCGCAGTTCCCTCTTGGCTTTCTTGTCCTTTGGGTACCAAGTGAGATGGAATCAAACAGAAAGGAAAGGGAACTGAGGGAGAGAACTGTGATAAGGGGGGTATCTGACCTGAGGACAATACACACTCTTCTTGCATTACAAAATTATATATAAATTCATCATTCTGTCCAATTAGCATGGACCAGCAAGAAGATGCATGGACTTAGAGAGGTACAAAATGTCCAGACTTCCATGCCAATACTGACTCAGACTTCTCAAAATCATCAGTTTTAACTTATTTTACTGATGTCAGATTATATTTTTAATTACAGATTAATATTTTTTTCTAACAGTACAAAAACAAATTACAATTACTTTCCCAGCCCCTGTGAAACACTGGACAAACTTAGTTCATGGTAATTTATCTCCTAACAACTATCTTAATTTAATACATTATTTGTATTTTAATGATTTTTCCTTGAACAATTTAAGCTGTCTTAAAACATCCTTCTGATTTGATGGGATTCATTTCTGAATTATCTTTCATTTTAGGGTACAAGGTTCTTTCTAAATTTCAGTCTCCACTGTCTAGAGAATGAAATCCAAGCCTGTATTGTAACATGAAGATTTGCAATTTTAACTCTAAATACCAGTTTAGTCTGTAGTATGCTCCTTTCTCCATTATAAAATCACCCACTGATTCATCCATATTAAATTTTGCAGCTTCCCGGAGCTGCCAGTCTTTGTATACTTGTGGAATGCTGCTCATATTTCTTCTTCTGGATAAAATGCATTTCTCTCTCTCAAAAAAAAAAAGAGTTTGTAACATGAATTGCACTTATTTATGTACTTACTGGGGCTAAAGTAAGTACAAAAAATAAATAAATGAATTGCAAATATTTTATACACCCTCTCTTTAATTCAATGTTTTATTTTTTTTAACTGAAGGATATATCCTGTTAATAATCTACACTGAAAACTCTTGAAAGAAGTTTATAATTGAAAACTTCCTCGAATGTAAGTAGACACAAATCACCAGGCATGAGAGCAAATTTCAAGAGAAATTTAAAGAGAAGAATATAAAGAGAGATTTAAAATGTTCTACCTGCATGTGAGGACTTCTAGGCTGCAGCTACAACTTATAATCAACCATAACCTGTGACTTTAAGACATTTTCTTTCTAGCCCAGATCAATACCCGATCTTTGAAATTCTGACTCAGGTCAAATATTTAATCCACTAGTCCATATTGAGAACTTGAAATCATAAATGCAATATGTCAGAAAGCCAAACATTCCTTATTGAACTCTCTTCTAGTAAGTCAAGTATCTTTAACAATCCTATTACATCATCCTTTCCTATACCATGTGAATGTACTGTATAAACAAGACATAAAGATTTGCAAATTGAGCATGAGAATTTTGGTTTATTTTCATCTAGTGCTAAGCTTCTTATTAGTGGCTGCCCATCCAATCCTGTCCCACTGAAATTTATTTACACTCTCTGTACCTGCATTATATTACTAAACATGCATTGCCAATGAACTGATCAAATATACCTTCACTCCACTCACTTTATACTCTTTTTTTTTTTTTTTTTTTTTTTTTTTCATTTTTCAAGACAGGGTTTCTCTGTATAGCCCTGTCTGTCCTGGAACTCACTCTGTAGACCAGGCTGGCCTCGAACTCACACTCCACTCACTTTAAAACTCTACAACTATTCCCACATTTTAACAACAAAAAGTACTATTATAATACAAATGCACTATCCCAGTTAAATCATACGAGCTCTCTATAATTATTTTATTTTTAAAACTTTAAACCACACACAGTGAGAGTCAACATAAACCCAGGTCAAGACACTTCGATTTGTTCCTTACACAAGTGCTTCAAAGGGTGCCGTCCTTAAATAGATACATTATGCCAACCACACAATGGCTGATTCATTGTGTCTGTGTTGGGGAGCAGGAGTTTCTTGGTGTGTGTGTGTGTGTGTGTGTGTGTGTGTGTGTGTGTGTGTTACAGCAACTGAATGAACTTCCCACTGAGGACTAATTTTCATAGTCAAACTGTATACAGGAGTAATGTGTTTATGGGTAAAAGAACCACATATTTTCAGTTACATTTGTTTTCCTTAATTCTCAGGTCTCAGACTATCTTCTGAACTAAGTGATGCATATATAAATTATCTTCCCTAAAATAGTTATTATAAATAAATATGAGAAGTACACATGAGTTTTACTGGCCATTAGGAATTCCTAGTGGACCTGCATCATAAAAATCTACAGGACAAAATTGAATTATGATGAACAAAGTGAACATGCACTGATGGACTGACTGCCACTACACAGCAAACTAAAAACAATATCCAACGACAAGCAATGTGTCTCTCAAAATCGTATCCAACACTTATTTCACTTAATTTCACTTTCATGTTAGAAACAGAAGGTATTGTTCCTTCTAAGAGATAATTTACTATCAATTCTACCTGTGTAATGTTACATTACTCTTACTCGCAAAATTCAATAAGATGTAAAGAAATGTTATTCCAACCATTTCAATTACCATGGGCGTATTAGTCCTTAGTCACGCTGTAACAAAATACATGACAGAAAATGTACTAGAATTATCACCAAGATAAATGTTGCAGAAATATGGCAATCTCATTCTTGCAAAGCCCAGTTTGAACCTAGGACTAATATGTAAAAATTTGTATTCTTGTGGGTTTTTTTCTTTCAAAATTGTATATTAATTACATTTCTCTCTTCCCTTTCCTTCCTCCAATCCCTTGAATATAGCCCTCTGCACTCTCCAAATTCATGGCAATTGTTATTGCAAGAATATAAATGTATATACATATAGATTTCTTAATATAACTTGGTGAGTCCAGATAATGCTACTTTTGTATGTGTATTTTCAGAGCTGATTGTTTAGCTGTGAACAACTCACTGGAGTTCTCTCCCCTGGAGAGGACCACCTCTCCGGTTCCTGCTCTATTTTTCTTCAATTGCCTATAGTTAATTGTGTGGAGTTGAAGCCTTGTGGGCTTTTCCACATGTGTTTTGGTTTCTCTTGTTCAGTTTATGTATAGGCCTTCTTCTTAGTGATAGTTTACTGTCACTAAGAAGTGACAGTGACAGTTTCTGATATTACGAGGAGACACAATCTCACAGCAAAGTCCCTGATCGTTTTGGCTCTTACAGGTTTTCTGCCCCCCACGCCCAATTCTGTAATACTTCTTGAGCCTTAGATGTATGAGTTAAGCATTTTATTCTTAGAGGATTAAAACCAATAATACTAACTTACCTAATGAGAGAATATAATAGTTTATGTTCTTTGAATAGACTTCAAATATTATAGTAAAGCTTGTCATTAAATAATGACAATAAATAAGCACTAATGTAAATATCGGACACCAAGGCATGGCAATCAATCCAAAGTCTTAGATGTACCTGTCACCATCTAAAATGTACTTGACCAGTTTAATAAGTAAGTTATTATGTCGATAGATATCTCAGCATTAATGCTGGTTAGAATAAAAAGCTCATAGACATAACTAAAGCTTTTAAGTGTGAAGAATTTTTATTTTAGGGGTTTGGAAATCAAGCTGATGTTTGCTGTTGTTTCCTTTTATTTATTTATTTTATTTTATTTCTTCTGTTTGTTTTTTCAAGACAGGGTTTCTCTATTTAGTCCTGGATATCCTGGAACTCACTCTGTAGGCCAGGCTGGCCTCGAACTCAGAAATCCGCCTGCCTCTGCCTCCCAAGTGCTGGGATTAAAGGCGTGCGCCACCACTGCCCAGCTGCTGTTTCTTCTTGGTGGACTTAATATGTATGTATAAGTAGAGTTCCATTTTGAAAGCATTTAATAAAGATGGATATTTATGGTGCCAGAAGAGTAAGAAATTTAGTGTTGGACTTAGTGTTTATACTACCAAGTAGCTACAAACATTAATGAAAGGAGTGCATGAACACAGACCTACACTTCTAAATGAGAGAAAATAAGGTTCATCATGTGATGGATACTGCATTCTTTTTTTGCTGATTTCCAAATGCACTTTAAAATTTTGCTAATTTTATTCTCTGTCTCCATAAAATATTAAACATTTGTTTTATTTTTAAAAATTATTTCATACTAATTTTAGAATGATGTTGGGAATATAAATATTTCCTTAACATTGTAATTGTTTTTAAATATTAAATATATAAATAACAACCTATTTATAAAAGTATGCATGAGAAATATATGAGAACTGAATATTTAGAGTGATATTTTAGATGTTTGGGTATCAAATACTATAAATGTAAAATAAAATTTGTAATGCAATTAAATAAAATTTTTGCAAGTATATCTTCTACTTTTTAAAAATTGTGGTTTGTACAAAGGACTATATTTTAGATTCTTGTTTACAAACCCTTACTTGGTATCAATTATTTAATTGATTCATTGCAAATAAATTACTCAACACTATGCTGGCTATGTCAAAAAAGTTCATGAATTTGACTAATTATTATAAGAAAAGAAGATAATGAATAGAAAATTATTCTACTGTCACAAATTCTTTTTAATCCACTCTATTTCCATCGTTAATTCTTAGACTTTACCATCGATTTCTCCTCCAGCTAACCATTAAAGTTTATGGGGTCAGAATAGAAATATTATATATTATCAAGGCCTCCTACTAAGCCTTAGAATGTTAATGATAGAAAGTACTTAGTTATGAATGTCATCATCATATAGCTGCAATGGAAAATTATTCTGAACATCTTTGTATATTTTAAAAAACTTTTTCAATCTGAGAAGTCTTTCTAGAAAAACAGAAAGAAAAAAAAAAGAAAAAAAAACGGGCAGTGGTGGCACACGCTTTTAATCCCAGCACTTTGGAGGCAGAGGCAGGTGGATTTCTGAGTTCGAGGCCAGCCTGGTCTACAGAGTGAGTTCCAGGACAGCCAGGGCTGTACAGAGAAACCTTGTCTCGAAAAGCCAAAATAAAATAAAATAAAATAAAATAAAATAAAATAAAGAAAAGCAGAAAAAATATATTAATTTTAGTTGAAATTTGATGGAAATACATTTACAAATAAATATTATTATTAGGGTGTTGTGTATCTGTAAATGAGCATGGACAAGTGAACGAGGCATGACTGATTTATCCAAAAAGTCCGCATGCCTACTTAGTTAAATATAAATCTCCTATGTCTTACCACTCAGCTAAAAATTAAACAATTTACAAAAAAATCCTAATGTTTATTTTTCACTTTAGGTCGTTGTGAATTTTGAGTTGTCTGTTCATCAGGACAAACCTATCGTTCACATTCTCTGATAGGAGACATGGATTATTAAAAGTCTCTGCCTCTGTTAATGCAGAATATCCCTGTGATAGTACATTCTAAGTAATTTATATACATATGACTTTCAGCTTCCTTCTTCCAGTTGGTGGAAATATTTCACTTTCCTTGTCTGGTTTTCATTACTTTCCATGAGATTTCTTCTTCCATCATTCTTTACCCCTCTTTAGTTTTCTCTAGTGAAACAATGCAGGTAGTCTCCATCATTAGATGCCACCCCTAAATCACTCATTCCTTCTAGTGGGTTCCTGCCCTAGTCAGCCAACATACTACATTAAGTAAATTTGCTCTTGATGGTGCTCCATTGAGACTGTTTTTCTGGACTGTAAAAAAATAAAAGTAATTTTAAAAATGTGTCTATAATCCAATGCTTACTAATTTATTTCCATATATTTTATTCATCAGATTTATTCTTTCAGAATTGATCTAATTTTTTAGCAATTTTAGATAAGACTAGTGAAAATTGAAATAAAAATGAAATTGATCTAAAAGAAACATTGATTAAATTTGTAAATACTACTATATCAAAATGAAGGTTTGAAGAATAATTTCTTTTTTTTATTAGATGTTTTCTTATTTACAATATCTCCTTTCCCAGGTTCCCCTCCAAAAAAGAAAAAGAAAAAAAGAAAAAAGAAAAATGAAAGAAAATACGAAAAAAAAAAAACCAAACAAAAAAAAACCTAAAACAATCCCCTGTTTCCTCCCTCTTTCCCCTACTCACCACTCCACCCCCTCCTGCTTACTGGCCCTAGCATTACCCTACACTGGGGTATAGAACCTTTACAGGGCCAAGGTCCTTTCCTCCCATTGACTGACTGACTTGGCCATCCTCTGCTATACGCATGCTTCTGGAGCCATGAGTCCCCTCATGTGTACTCTTTGGTTGGAGTTTTAGTCCATGGGAGCTCTGAGAGTACTAGTTAGTTCATATTGTTGTTCCTCCTAAGGGGCTGCAAACCCTTCAGCTCCTTGGATCCTTTCTCTAGCTCCTTCATTGGGGACCCTGTACTCAGTCGAATGGATGGCTGTGAGCCTCTACTTTTGTATTAGTCGGGTACTGTCAGAGCCTCTCAGGAGACAGCTATATCAGGCTCCTGTCATCCAGCACTTGCTGGCATCCACAATAGTGTCTAGATTTGATGAATGAATATGGGAAGGATTCCCAGGTGGAGCAGTCTCTGAATTGTCCTTCCTTTAGTCTCTGCTCCATAGTTAGCTTCTAAAAGTCCTTCCATGGGTATTTTGTTCCCCCTTTTAAGAAGGAATGAAGTATCCTCACTTTGGTCTTCCTCCTTCTTGAGTTTCTTATGGTTTGTGGTTTGTACTTTGTGTATTCCGATCTTCTAGGCTAATATCCACTTATCAGAGAATGCATACCATGTGTGTTTCACCTTGAAAATTGGGAAATAAATTGGATAGGAGGCTAGGATTCTTCTAAAATTAGGCCCTTTGTACACTTATGTTGCTGTATGCGAGACTAGAAAAATCAGTACTTTCTACTCTTGCGTCTTTTCTGTATTGCACTTGTTGGGTATAGTCTCTAAATTCTGCAAGTTTATCAGCTCACCTCTCAAATTCTTGGCTGCTACTTTCATGTTGACTCCCTTTATCGTTTCTATAAACGTGACCTTAGAGTTTTAATGAATCTTCTAGATCTTAATCCTCACACTTTTTTATTAATCATCCCATTCGTTTACATCTCAAATGATAGCCTACTTCTTGACTACCCTTTCCCCCAACCTCCTATCACATGACATTCTCCTTCCCAGTTACCCCTCTACCAACCTCCCATCCCACATCTGCCCTCCCATTCCCCTTTGCCTCTATGAGGGTGCTCCTCTACCCACCCACACTATCCTGCCCCACCATGCCTGCCTCCCCCTACACTGGGGTATTAAACCTCCCCTGAACCAAGGGCCTTCCCTCCTGTTGCAGTTGGGCAAGGCCATCTACTGCTACATATGTATCTACAGCCATGGATCCCTCCAGGTACGTTACTTGGTTGGTGGTCTAGACTCTAGAAGAACTGGCTGATCCTTACCTGTTTTCACATCATGCCTTTCTGTCCACCTCAATGCACTATTTCCAAAGCCAATTCTATTCTATCTAGACTCCATATTGACTTTTCCCCTTGTATAGTAATTTCAATATTCTTGCATTGTTTCCAGTCATCTCAATTCAAAAAACTTTTAAAATGACATTTAATTTTCTTTTTGTCATTGATCAAAACCAATCAGATAGTCATTTGTTTATCTTCTGCCTTCATAATTTTACATCAGGTACTACAATTTTATTGACCTAGTTTAATTCTCTCTAACTTTTGGATTAGGTTGGATTTTCTGTGTATTTGATTGGTTGCTTAGCTGAGTTGGTTTTGTTGTTGTTATTGTTGTTTTCATTTTGGTTTGGTTTTTTAGGCTTTTTTGTTTGTTTTTTCTCTTTGTTTTTGGACAGAGACTCATGAAGCTCAGGCTAATATCAGATTTGCAATGCTTTTGTGAAATGCCTTGATTTCTTTGGTCCTTCTGTTTCTATCTATAAAGCCTATAGTTATAGTAGTGAACAACCATGCCCAACTTCACTATTGATTTTTTTCTTCATCCTCTTTTGTTTGTCAATCAACACATGGTCTTTACTATAAGATGTGTTTTAGAATTGTGTTACTTAGAGGTACTGGTAATTTCCCTTTCTATGTTGCCATACAAGGTATCCATATTTTAACCAAATATAATCATATGTCATTCTTCTACTTCATATATATGTGTTTGTGTGTGTGTGTGTGTGTGTGTGTGTGTGTGTGTATATATATATATATATTTACATGCTTAATTTATCCTTTCCTAATTTATCAATAACAACATCCATGTCTTTTCACATTGCTTTATTAAAAATCACTGATACAAGGGCTCAGACTATTTATTATTGAAGACTATCCTAAGACACATTGCACCACACTGATCTATACTGCTTCTTACTTTCTCATTTACATTGTACTTATCTGTATAATTTTTCCAACATGGCACTTTCTAGATTGTAAACTCATTGAGAAAAGAGTCATGAAGGGTAAAGTTCATTAAACTGGAGCTCTTCACAAATACTTGATAAACTGTCTTAACTAAACTGAACTTCACCAGTAATTAAAATAATTTATTAAAATAACTCCTAAAAGACATACTTGTTTCCTGCTTTTTAAATAAATTAAGAAAAGAGATGATTGTGAACAATAAAAAGGAGGATCATTCAACTGCCTCAATAGAAGCATGCCTGTAATGGGTAAGTGAGCACACAGGAATTAGCCAAGCACTTTTAACAAAGACACCAAGGAAAATCCTACCATATTACTCTAGTTTTTTATCACATACTAGAGAGGCTCTGAATAATTAAAGTGGTTTAAGAAGAGCTTGCCTTATCCCCTAGTATGGATAATAAAAAGAAGAAAACACTGTAAATGCTAGCAGTGAGTTATCCAGTAGAAAACTAATTACACTATCTTACCTTATAACTGAGGTAACCAAGGAGTATTGTTTCAAATAGACTTATCAATGCCACCGAGACCTAAAAGGTAAATTGTGACCTATGAGAAAAGGCAAGGTAAATAAGATATGTTTCCATTATGTGCTAGGAACTGTACACAAATATGTAAGAATGTGTTCATGCATATGCAAATGTAGATATGTGCATATTATATATATGCAAATAATATAAGTGGCACATAATACATAAACTTCAGTTTTCAGGGGAAGGGATGCACACAATATTTTACTGTCTTCTGTATTACAGATTAGTTTTCATAATTTCATATATTCTCAATGAATAAATTTTACTCATTGTCCAAAGTATAAAAATGGGAGTTCAACATTCATACTGATTAAAGTGAGCAAGATACATAAAGACTAGGGTTACACCTATTTGCTTTTCTTAACACCATTGTTCAAATCAGTCTTTCCCTTCAGAAAATTAAAAACAAGGTTCAAACTGAGTAGACTGAATCACTTTATTTCACCTAGGACAATATGTAATGCTAACATCCGTGAATTTTCTAAACATGGGCCATTTCAACAATGTAGCATGCTTCGGGATTACATAAAACCCATGACCAATTGTGCTTTTATGGTTGACAATGCTAGTTTTGTGTTATTTAAACAAGCTCCTTTCTCTACATGCTCTATAGTTACAATTACTGTCAGAAATTATTGGAGCAGAAAAAAAAGTAGAGAAATTCAGAAATTATTCTTCAATGATATGCTTTTTCTTGAGTAAGTAGATTAATTACAGTGGTTCAATAAAACTTTTTTCATACAAAAAATGGAGATTAGGATAAAATATGCAAACATGAACAGGAAATGATTTCAATGTATATTTATTGTATAATTAAGTACTAAGCTACTTTATAATCAAAAAAAGAAATTTGCAAGTTTTAGCTTGTTTCTTACTAAAATAAAACTTTAAAATTTAATTGAACAGTAAATATTAACATAATCAAAACAGATGAATGGCTAGCAATCCCAATAAAATCTATCCATTGATGTATTTAACTTGTCATTCTTATAACAGAAAGCGAGAAACATTTTGATTTTCTCCACAAATCCTCTATTAAGATTATTTATGATATTTTCTTATAGCAGATCATTACATGATATCCAGAAAATTCTAAAATGCTATTTTACATACTATTCAGAATAGTATTTAAGTTAAATAAAAGCAATTTTAAATTTAAATAAGAGCAAATGCATACATCTATAGAACATTAATTTCTTCTAGTTTTACATAAAGAATGATATAGGAGTTACATGAAATACCATAATACTATATTTCAACAACCCTCTAACACTTGGGAAGGTATTTGCTACTAATTATTTCCATACTAAATGACATTGCAATAGAAGTCAAAGTAAACCAGTGGTTCTCAACTTAATAATGCTGTACTTCTTTAACACAGTTCATTATGTTGTAGTGACACCCAACCATAAAATTATTTTTGTTGTTACTTCAAAACTGTACTTTTGTTACTGTTATGAATCATAATATAAATATATTTGGAGATAAAGGTTTGCCAAATGGGTCAGACCCCACAGATTGAGAACCACTGATATAATTAAACTCACTTAAACAAACATGAAGTATGTATATTAATTTTTATGTGTATATATAATCATGTTGCATTTTCAAAATCATTCAATACTGTAAATAATGTGGAAAGAAGCAGCATGCCATTTTAGAGCAATCAAACTCCTGACCTGGGTATCGCTGTGCTACAAATAGAAGACAGGCAATAAATCCTAAGTTTCTCCTTCAACCTCTGCGACTTCTTTATGTTAGTGATCCTATTGTCTGTTTAATTTAAATGATCTATAGACTATAAATATACAGGAAAGTGACAGGATCTTATAAAAGGTGCCATTTGCAATGTCTGATAAAAACAAGAATTAAGGCTAGGCAACTGGAAGGAACATTGGATTATAATTCAGAGTTACTTTTCCCTTGTCTATGGTTTTCTTGAAATTCTAAGGACCTACAACATATTTTTTTCCTTTATGCAACATCTGTGTGGTTTCTAAGCTTATACCTTCATTTATTTAGGTTCTAACTCATTCCTATAGGGAAAAAGTACCCGCAGTAATGGTACTTGGTTGCTCTTAAAGGAGGTACATGAGTCCTGTACTGTAGTTTGGAAAACACCCAGTGTCTGGACCCTGATTTGCTTGCTTTTTATGCTTTTGTTTTCTAACTTACAACTCTCTTAGAAGTCTAATCCAGATTGCAAGGAAAGTCTCAAAAGGTATACTGGGAAAACAAGAAAAAAAAAAGTCAAGAGGTTAGCCCAAGATGTGCATTAAGGTATGATATAAGGGAAATGCAATTTGAACATCAACAGAACACTTTTCAATAGTGTTTCTTTGTAAAATATAAATGGATACTGAAATAAAGGAGTAAATAAACTTGTACGTAACCTGTAAACCCCATAAAGGTAGACTTCGGTTAACCCAAAATATGTGAGACCTATGGGAAAGAAAAATTCAAACTTTAGGTTTTTTTTAAATACGTGAAAAATCCATTTATTTAAAAAAATGATTATATGTGAAAGCATTAAAACAACAGTTAGTAGATAAAAAACAATGACATGTAGAGATCAACATGAGAAACATCAGAGCAATCAACATGAGAAACAGAGCGATATAATGCATTCCGCTTTTTAACTAATAATCATTTCCACTCTAATATAGAGATATCATATTTTACCTTACATTTTTATCTTTGTTATTAGTGAATTAAAAAAAAAACAAGCCTTTAGTTATGAGGATTGGCAGATATTATAAAATTTTTGATCCAGTTTCTACTAAAAATTCATTAATGGCTCTTCTACAAATGTAAAGAATACATTGTTTTTAAAAGTGTTTATATTTGGATCTATCTATCAATAGTTCAGATTTGTAATTATATAAAACATTTAAATATATACTATTATGTATGATTATTATGTCCTAATGTGAAATAACTATCTGTAAGAATCTTCTTTAAATGTTATTCTTCCTGATTTTAACATGTTTACACTCTCCAATAACCACAATAACAGAGTTACCATACCACTAATTATACATATAATTTATTGAACTAGGTGATATACATAAAAATAAAATCTACTTGGGAAAAGATGAAAATTTCTCAGCCTCTGAAGGAACCAGGCACATATGTAGTGCACAGAAATACATGTAGACAAAATATCACATGGAAACTATTAAAGAAAATTTAGACAGATATATGTGTCTTACAAAAGTTATATATAACAAAATATATCTCAATCATTTGGTAATAATAAAAAAATTGCTAAAATGAACACTAAATGATTTTTAAAGAGCAATTGATAATTATCATGGATATAAGATATAGTTATATCTATGAAGGGTTTTTAATTAGACTGTGATTTTACCTTGCCATTCCATGGAAAGAGACCATGGACTGTTTAAACTTAACACTTTTAAATTGAAATAAGATTTACAAGCATTATATCACATACGTTTTATACCATATGAAAGAATCTATAAATCTCTAATATCAAAAGCAAAATTAATGGGTTTTTTTACCAATTTAACATAAAATTCAATAAATACATAGAAACTTTTGTAAAATGCTAGTGGCTAAACTATGAAATATATAAAAGTAGGTTTGTCATGAACAAGAATAAGTTACAAATGTACAAATTCCTAGATAAATCCCCGCACAAACAAGGGATAAATTAAGAATTTATATCTCTACCACAGTGACAAACAAAGCTTCATGTCATTGACAGCAACAACAGAAGGAAAATATCAATAAAAATATTTAAGTAACATTTACTACAGTGTTATTAATAAAAGGAAACTAACTGCATTCTATCTGGGAGCCCAACAGGCAAACATCATGATCATCTTCAAGATTACAAAAAAATAGCCATGACAGCTTTAATAAATAATGATCAGTAATCGCATACTGGGACATATGTCATATCTGTGTATCTTGGGAAAATCTGAATGAACTCATCATCAAATAGTAGATAACAATTTTACTCTTTAGAACTATAACTAATTGAAATGAAACAAAAGAAAATGATAAAATATAAATGCAAATGATTTATGTTTAATCTGACTTTGCAAGTAGCTCAAGATCATTTATTAAACATAATTAAAATAGAAGAAGAGCCATCTCAAACAGTGCAGAGATAGAAACAGTCAAATGTAGAAAGTTAATGGCATATAGTACAATGACTTTCCTAAACATTCCCATACAGCCTTCTCTTACATGAAGGAATATAAATTCTCAAAGTGTCATAACAACCTTAACATCTAAACTGAGTTTCATGGAGTGCCATATTCAGGATGTATGTGTAATACACAAATTAGAGTACCCAGGCCAACATGTGGAACATAACCATAAAATAAACTCATATAACCTTTCATATTTCTTAAAATCACTGGGTACGCAGTACCTAAATGAGGCCACTGAATTAAAACTCGGCCAACCCACAACAAATAAGAGAAAGTAAGCACTTTGTATAGTATAGTAGTTCCTACATTGCTTAGGTATCCATGATTTAGCACTGATCAGCATATAGAAGCATACCAGAATTGAGCTTATGTGCTAGAAATGATTTTCAGAAACAAAACTTGAAAAACATTAGAAAAAAGAGGCCTAACTCCACATCAGACAAGCAATGATGAAGCATGCCAAGGATGAACCCACTTTTGATAAATGCACGTCCAGAGGCTTTCCGTGTGCTGGCTGTGACAGTGGCCTTCACTCACTGAGATCATTCTTCCTTCCTCCCCAAGACATGCAGGGTAGAATGCAAAAGGCCACTCCGACCAGACATTCTACCCAGTCCTGACAAGTGAGACTATGACGGACTCTCATGAAAGATACTTCAGAGAAATTTGAGTAACAGGGAATTTTGTTATATTCCTAGAATGTTTAAGTCTCTGTTCCTCCTTCACTCTGTTCTTTCTATAAATGGAATGCTACAGACAATTCACACAAAAATGCACACAAAGACAAGGGTGTTGTGTTTGTGTAAGTATTATATTTACGATATGATGCAATGGTGTGTGTGTGTGTGTGTGTGTGTGTGTGTGTGTGTGTGTTGCATTCTTATATAAGAAAAGGTTTTTAACATATTAGGAATATCACTATTAGACATTTTCTTGATGAAAAATTTGTGTTATACTTGGTACTATCTAAATCTACACAGCAACTTTATGGGAAAGAAAGGAAGGTTTATATTATAACATTCATTTCTATATTTGATCAAATATTGAGAATACATTGCCATAGTTCTATTTGATGTGTGAATAACTTTTACTGTTAAATAGTAATAATATTTAAAATCTGATCACAGTACATGTTATACTAGGGACCAACTTTGCATACAAATTCAAAAATTTCAAAAATCAAAGAATGTTCATATGTGCCTCAGTTTCTCTTCCAGAGGCTCAATGAAACTAAGGGAGGCAATAGTTTATTTTAGCTCCAGGGTAGGTTTTAAGACAGACATTAAAGATTGGAAACAGCTAGTCATAATCATTATTACTACTGCAGCTACTAATAATATTACTAATAATATTGATATTATTAAAATAGTATTAATAATAGCAATGGTAGTCACTTAAACATTTTCAATAGTCAAAAAAAGGTGTGCTTTAGATAAAATCTTCTACAGGCCATGAGTAAACATGGCTCTTTGTCCAATGTACCCATAAATGACCCAGAGCAGTCTCTGGCACTACAGCCATGAAATCCTTAACTACACACCATATATGTCAACATTTTCAGTATCTATGATGTCAGACGTTCACAGTAAAATTATTCTCCTATCTTTCTATTCATCCATACTGTAGTAGTTTCATATCAGTTTAATTCCTGGGTAAAAAAGGCTTAAAAATAAAGCAAGGCAGCTCAAAATATCTGCAGCCTTATCAGGTCAGAAACTATAATTAAATAAATCTCTTTGCTGAATTAGCCTCATTATTTTAAAATAGAGCCTGGACCCATAAAGGCCACTTCTGTTTTTCATTAACCAAGACTGCACTGACAATGGAACTAAACAAAACAGTGTTCTTGAAATGGAGACCTAAGTTAGTTTATTATGGTTTTTAATTACAGTAATCTGGTTTTTCAAATGTATATCCTCTGTAATTATGACTGAATATTTTTAGTAATAGTACACAGAAGTTAATTGTAGGAAACTTTGTTCTCTTAATGTTTCCAAATAATATAATTTTACTCTGCTATCATTCACAATGCCTTTTCCTTTACAAGCATCCTTCACAGATCCTTTTAGAATTTTTAGCTCTCTCTATATTCTATTCACAAATCACCATGTTTTAAAAACACCTATTTTTTTTTTTACTTTATAGAACTTTATAGAAGGATTTACTTTGTAGAAGGATTTTTTTCCCATGAGGACACATTTTTAATGACACAAAGACAGAAGCTTGTAATTTCTCAGTCTAACTGGCATCTTAGATTTCTTCACTGCAAAACATCAATGAAATGGGTAGAAATAATTCCATCAATAGAACCTCCCAAGACCTATGGCAAGTATGAGAGCTACAAGAAAATGTGGCCCTTCATCTCAGCAAACTTCTGGATAAGACCGAGAAATCATGGGAAATTTAAGAACAATAGAATGTCTACGAGAAACACCTACAGGCTGTGTAGACAGTACCCATGTAAAACTCCCGATCCAGAACAGATCTGGGCTGTGAGAGCATACACGATGCCTGGTAAATATTAGCTAAAGAGTTAATATCCTGCAGGGGTCCATCATTGTAAAAAGATGTTTAAAGTGATGAATTTTGAGTGTCAGATAGGGAAAACACATTTCTATGAGGCCTCAACATAAAGAAGGGCACAGAATATCCTAGAGACTTCATAGAAGCAACCAAAGCTGTACTAAGAGACTCCTGAAGTGGCATAAGTGTGAGTTAGAACATAAAGCTATGTCAGTTACATGTCTGTTCATGCACTTACTTAAAAAAATGACTACTGTTCACTGTGACAGAGTCTTGGATCCAAGCAATGATCTATATCTATTCTAATACAAAACCCAGCAAATTAAACCAACCAAGAAAAATACATTCAGTTTATGTAAAAGATACAAAGTCAGTAGGGAAAAACAAGCAAATTCAGTAGAGAAAAACAAGCAAAAAAAGCCCTGTGGTAGGCATTACCTTCTGGGACCTAATAGTAGACACAAGGTCAGCTAGTCTGAAATAAAGGGGCAAAGAATGAGCAGTGAAAAGTGAAGTCACAAGAAAAGCAGGATTTAAGACAGGTTAATCGGATTCAAAGCAGATGCAAAGGAACTAGCTTTACACTTTGCTGGTTCAATGATATAGCAAGCTCCAAGTCCTGATACCATTACTGATGAGTTTAGCATGGCTGCCCACTGAGTGGCACAACATCTGAAAGAGATGCAGAAACTTACACCCAACCAATGGACGGAAGCTGGGACCCCTGGGTTGAATTAGGGAAGAGCTGGAAGAAGCTGAGGAGGAGGGCTATCCCATAGGAAGATCAACAGTCTCAACTAACCTGGACACCCAAGATCTCTCAGACACTGAGCCACCAACCAGGCAGCATAAACTAGCTGATAATGAGGCCCCCAACACATACAAAGCAGAGGACTGCCTGGTCTAGCCTCAGTGAGAGAAGAAGTACCTAACCCTTGAGAGACTTTTGACCCCAGGGAGGTAGTAGGTCTGGTGGGGTGGGGGTAGGCACATCCCCTTTGAGAGAGGAGGAGGAATGGGATGAGGAACAGTCAGAGGGCAGACCAGGAGGGGGATAATGACTGGACTGTAAGAAAAAAAAAAGATTAAATAAAATAATAATAATAATAATAATAATAATAATAATAATAATAGTAAAGAATAAACAAATTGGGAGCACTCCTAGACTAGGAACACTGGTGAGCAGGCTACTGTAGCAGTACTGACAAAGGCATGTGGTCTGCATCGCGGAGGTACATTGAAACGCAACTAACAGGAGGATGGACATTGAGTGTGCAGATGACAATACATTCCCAGGGATTTGTGTCTGTTACAGAAAACACTGGGAGTTAAGGGGAACTCTAAAATTTTTGGTCTGAGCCACTGTTCAGCTGTATTATTACTTGCAATGGAGAAAGCAGTGGCCGGAACAGGATGGTGAGCAGGAAGAACAGTCACAAACTGGTTGGGATATGGTCAGCGAAGGACGCATTCTGGACAGCCAAGTGGAGCTCCTGAGCATAGAGCACACTTGAACTATGGAGAAGGCAAGCACTATGTCCAGGAACACTGGAAAATGGGCACCGTGAGATCTGTAGTGAAGATCTTAGCAAACTGAAACCAACTTCTGATTCTGTTTAAGAATAGCATGGTAAAAATTAAATATATATTGAAAGAAATAATGTATACCATGAAATGATTCTAATGCTAGAAAATAGCAACATCCCCCAAAAAGCTTTTACACAGACAGCGGTTCCTGCAGAATGCTAAATATTCCAATGACCCTTTGCTGATTTCACTTACAGTGATATAATTCAGAACGGCCAAGGATTCACTAAAGTGAATCATCATAATTCAGTTTCAAAATAATTATCATACATACTATTATACTAGCCAAACTTCACTCATTCACTTACTAACCCTCATCTAATCTCCAAACCTTTAAATAAACTCAAAATCACAGTCACTTTCCAAATAAGCTAGATTATCAAATATGTTCAAATACATATGATAAACTTATTTTCTCTCTTACTCATGTACTTTTCTTTTATCTTAAGGCAAGATTTCACAAGAGAAACTGATAGCAGGTGTTAGTTGTCAATTTTAATTTTCCTTTGAATATCATCACAAACTTACGAGGTCATCCAGGAGTCCTGTCTTTAATGACATCAAAACTATGCAGGAATGTCATTACACACTCAGGGCTCTACTGCTCTAGCGAAGGACAGAGTCTAATAGAAAGGCAGTGAGTTAGTGGAAATAATTAAGCAAAATAAGATTGTAAATGAAAAAACTAAAATACATAAAAATGAATACCACTTTATGTAAATAAATATGCATAGGCTAAAACCATCTTGAGAGAATCTTATTTCCACTAAAAGGTAATAACTACATTGTAATGGGAAGTATAATGACACTAGCATACTGCAAAGGATACGTAATTCAGTAATAGAAAGGCATGCAAGTGTGTGGAGAGACGAGCCCATTTGCCAATGTTCACAACATTCTGACTAGCAACTACACATTCATGTAATAGGTTTCGGATTATCTTTAGTTAATAACGTATTCACCAAACTTAGAAGAATTTTCTCAGCATCCTATCCGTTCATACAAATGTCTTACACCCTTAAAAATTGACATTCTTATAACAGTCTTCAAATTGTAATAATTCAAAAACAATGAAAGGTATGTGGAAGAAGCCTTACCATTCATTTCCCTGTGAAGGTTTCTCAAGCAAGACGCGGATAATGTATAATAAGCAGCTTAACAATTTGAGGGAAAAGTTGAACAAGCGGATTCTTAGACCTTTAAGCAAACAGCAAAAAGTTAGGTTTCATTTGAATATGGTACATAAAAGAGAAAGAAAGAATTGTCAAAAATATTATCTTTCAGTCCAGCACATAGAAGGTATTTAGAATGCACGTTATAATTTTCTAAACTTACTGAAGTTGTTGGAAGCTGAATTTTAATAACAACTCCTAAAGTAAAATGTGAAAGATATCGAATTTATGAGCCACAAATGACAGAGAGCATTCCGTAAATGAGAGATCTGTGTTTTAAAAGTCAAAAGCCACAAAATTTACATCATGTCAAGGTTGTTTCAAATCTGTCTATACTTTAATTATTACTTGGGAAATAATTTTAACTAGCTCAAAAATAGAGCTGCCCCCATCTTGCCCATAATACATCCTATGACTCTGAAGCACCTTGTTGATTTGATTACAGAGAAAACATGTTTATATAATTACCTGTGACACTTTTGCTATTGTATTCATTATATGCTATATATCATCTGTATAATTACAACTTTTATAATAATTATGTCATCATTTACCATGAGAAGTCATAATAGCTTGTACTCATAATTACACAACTAGAAAAAAATTCTCTCTCATACTGAAGTGGGAAAATTGAAGTTCTTAAAAACCAGGTTTAATGGCCATTGGAATGTTAACTGTTTTGAAAATCAAGAGTAACATGCATTTACCATACAAAGTGCTTAGGTCATGGTTGAGAGAACCATGATGCCTGAGGAAGAAGGCTAATGAAGGTTAACTACATTGACTAACAGGAACACTGCCATGCTTCTAATCAGTGGCATGTGCTTTGTGTATTTTGTATTAAATTATGAGAATGGCCTTTCAATAATTATTACTCAATGAAATCTAGAATGAAGTGTTACCTTTTCGTCTCCTTTTTTTTTTCTTTGTGGAGTGTATTTATAGCATTCTTGAGCAGTAATTTTTTAAATTGTGCAATCATTTCTCGTTTTCTGTATTGAAGTGCTGAGGACTTTGTGGGTTACCTGCTGTTCTAATTTCATCTCTTTCATCACAATAAAACATTTTTGAACTGAGATAATACAAGGTGGAAAGGGATTATTTAATCATATAGCTTACAGTTTCATAGATATGGGTCTCCTCTGTAGCCAGGTGAGTATTCGATGATGGGCCTAACCCTGTGATGAATTGCATCATCTTTCAGATGTTTTAGCTCCCTTTGGGTAATATCTACTGATGGGGCTTCCCTGTAATTTAGATGCGAAGGTAGGAAGGCTATTCTACCACTGAAAATATCTCACCAATGTCGGCTAACACTTATGTGTTCCCTATATGCAGTATATGAATGTGCTCTCACAAATCAGGATTCTCTTAATGAAGTCTACCTGATGACACAGAGCTCAACTGAGAGCAATGCAAACAGATCCAGATATTAAAATTCACAGCCCCAACTCTGTGACAGCAGAGTTCTTATATTTTTCTGATTCTTATATTGAAAGCAATGATCATATTATTATAAATGGTCTGAAAAACGTGTAGGATTGTATAATGTACCAAGTATTACACATACTTCAATTCAGCAGGGTTCAGCAGTGGTCCCAATGGTATTTCAGTTGTTCCCAATTTATTTCTTTCTCTCTTCCTTCCTTCCTTCCTTCCTTTCTCTCTTTCTTTCTTCCTTTCTTCCTTTCTTCCTTCCTTCCTTCCTTCCTTTCTTTCTTTCTTTCTTTCTT
>NW_022196891.1:37591607-37609422 GCF_008632895.1 Mastomys coucha | reverse complement strand
CTCACTCTGTAAACCAGGCTGGCCTTGAACTCAGAAATCCACCTACCTCTGCCTCCCAAGTGCTGGGATTAATGGCGTGCACCACCAGTTCCCAATTCCTTAATTAGAATCTTCAGGATGTTAAACTTGACATTCATCCTGTACTTACTAATGTAAAGTCTTCTTAGGAAGAGCAACACCCATGCTTATACTTCAGGCTCCACTTAATATTTATCATCATTAGGACTTATTAGGAAACATTGACAATCAATGAAAGTTTTCACAACACTCGCATTTAAAACCTTCAATTAAATTCCAAGTGTTATTGTTGTCACTGTGACAGTTTAGGGGAAGTTTTTGTAACAAGTCTTTATAACCCAGGGTTGCTTGGTAGTTGCTCTGTTGTGTAAGCTATCCTCAAACTTCCTTTGTTAGCAGAGACAACCATGATGTCTTAAAAATATTGTTTTATAAAAGCATATGATGGATTGTCACCATTTTCACCCTAATTATCCTCATTCCTTCTTCCACTCTTGACTAACCACTTCTGCTTTCCCAAGAGATACCCTCCTATTTTCACATCATGTTTCATTTCTAAACCACTGAGATTGATTGGGGTTACTAACCTGAGTATGGGTCAAGGGTTATTTACTAGAGCTTGAGCATTATCCAGTGATACACCATTGAACAAGATGATTTCCCTGTGCCCAGCAACCAATAACTGCCAGTAGCTACTCATGGAGACATAAGACTTCTGAGCCCCTCCTCCATGAATTATGCCATTATACATGACCTCGACTTTCTGTTCCTTCTGCCTCGTCATCATTAAGTACAGAAATTAAGCTTGTGCTCTCCTTAAACTTTGCTTAATATTTTCCAAGTAGGATACACAAGCCTCTACTTGTTCTTTTGAGATCATGAGACTTAAAATATTAAAGAGACATGTAAACTACTGGATGTAGCATCTTCAGCTTTTTATTTTTTATTTTTTGCTTTATTTTACATTTACTAACTACTAAATATTCTCCCAATTTTATTCTATTATGCAAACAATGATTTTGTGAAATATTGCATAGCTGAAATTTTGAGGTAGATTTCTATGGAAAGAGCCAGTGCATGAGAGCAGATGGGAAAAACTTACTTGATCGCTGGTTTTTTATGAAAAACAATTTTAATCTCTCTTTAAATGTGTTTTCATTCATGTAGAATTCAACTTGGACCCTAAAAACAGAAAAATAAACCAAATTTGTATAAGTTAACTGCATCTTTATTTTACCAAACTAAATAAAAACTGACTTTGCAGTTCTCCAGATAAATAAAAATAAAAATATTTTAATTAATGCATCCTATGTTTGGAGTGAATTGCATACCATAAAAAGGAGGGTTCATTAAAATACAGTACTGTTAGTTCAGAAAAAAGGGCTTCTGATTCCTAATCCTAAAGACGGTGCAATTATATTGCAGTTAACATAATTATCTAATTTAGTGATTTAATAATTCACCGAAATTATTTTAAAATACATTAAACTTTTTCATCTTTAATGTATATTTAAAATTATCCATCAGCCAAAGAATCTTTTTCCTAATATTTTTCTGCTTTAAAAAGGAACAAAATGAATGAAAACTTACCAGGCAGGGCTTGAATATCAGTTTTATCAAGCCTTTCATTCAGCCTAGAACCTACCTGATACAGACATTTCCTAACACCTTCCTTTCTTGTTGACTTATTTCATCTCATTTTTAAATAGAGAGAGAGAGATCAGCAAAGGGGTTTAAATCAGGAGCAGCAAGTGAAGGCTGTAGATTATTAAGAAGCAACCCCAATAAGGTATAAGATGGTATGCTTAATCTACCCTGAAATAAAGTCAACCATTAACAGAACACCACCTTCCTCCTTCTGGAGGTATCACTACCTCCAGAACAGTGCTTTTCTCTGTCACCTATCAGCATGCTCACTGCTGTCTCTCCTATTCTAGAATGTAATTAAAAATTTGGGATAATAAACCTGAAGTGTCATCCTGCACAGAGTGACTTGTCAACAGTTAACACTTTCACACACATTCATTATATGTTTAGATTCCAAAACCAGATAAGTCAGAATTTCAATACTTACATGATCAAAATTTTCTCAAGATTATCCTAACACCACAAACATTTGAATATATGATCTGCATGCTCTTAATATATTTATCAGCTCATTTTGTTGCTTTGTTATAAAAGACATATGTGGAGGAAAAGATCAGGAGAAGTGTTACAAACAATACTGTACTGCTAGACAATTCCACAAACTTGCTATTCTGTATATTTAGGGATAAGAAGTTCTTAAGAAAAAAAATCAAAACTCTGCTCAATAAAAATATTTTATTACTGATAAACCAAGTTCTATATAACTTTAAAAACTCTCCATATTCATTAATTTTTCTTTCCTATTTGAAATTATTTCTACTAACAGTTTTAAAGTATTTATCCTTATCCTTTTCTTCACTTTATACATAAAAAGAGGTGTGGAGTCAAAATCCAGTTTATAGTTACTAAATATTTTTTCAAAATGGCTCACTACAAAAATTGTAGTGCCTTTGGAAGCACATGGTATCTGTAGGTCCATGTGCATGGTCATTTCCCTACAGAATTACACTCTCAAAAACCCTCAAGCAAGGCAAGGAGGCACTAAGCCAAGTTTATGTCTTCAAAGTCCTTCATTGGCTCTGTTTCCTTCCTTGATCAAATGAAAAGTCAGCTCAATTGAAACAAAGGAACTGTAACACTGATACTGAGCATAAATAGTTAAAATTTGTTATGGATACAAAACAAAATTTGAGAGGGCACATGGCTATTATGCAAGTAATTTAGGAAAGGCCATTCTGATTTACTTCCTAGAATTATCAAATTTATAAGAAGGTTCATCCATTCTTCAAATAGTAGCTGGAGCCCGATATGAATATGAACTGAGGAACATTTCTTTTTAAATAAAATGAGATCAAGTAGACAAAGTAATCAGGAGTATGTAAAGCATTCCACCTCAGAAAAATTATGAGCTGCACAAAGGTTTAACACCTATTGGAAGTTAAGAGTCACAAAATGATCATACTTAAAGAACAAGGTAGCCAAAATCATTTAAATAAACATATTTTAAATAATACAAGTTATTACCAGACATACCTGTGGACAGAGCTAATTCTAAAGGAGAGTTATGGATCAGAATTACTAAATCTGAAATGGATATCATTGTGTAATGAAGAGTTCTTTAACATATGTACATGTTCCAAAGATGAAATGACAGCTTGCCATCCACTCAGAATCCTTTTCTTAGTACAGACTGTTTGGCATGTTAGTGAGCTGTTCATGGTGTGATTTCCTAATTTCTATCCAACTATGACATTATGTGAAACAAACCTCTTAATTATTCTATTTATCTTACTGGTCTAGTGCTATACTGTAAAACATGTCCAATACTGAAATATAAATTTATACAAATATGTTTTAAGGTTGATGATAATGAAAAAAAAGAAAGTAATGCTTTGGAGTTATCGACTTAGATACAGGGAAAACATAAAACACTGGAGGGTAAGGGAAGGAATTTGTTTTCTTTTCCTGTATAGAATGAGTGAGGCTAGCAGGAGAGGAAGAGAAGAGGAAAACAAAGTGGAAGAAGAGGAAAAAGAGGAAGGAGGAAGAATAAAGAACAAAGTGAAAAAGAAGAAAAAGAGAAATACACAAAACACAATAAAGTTTTCTTTACTAATCACATGACAACTACTTCAAGTTCAAAGTGAATGTAGTGGAGTTAGGATAAACCATTGGAATTTCCTCAGATATTTAAAGTTCTAGAGACTCTTGTATTAAATAAAATTCAGAGATGACCTTTATAATATGTTTCATAAATTCAGCTAATTATAAAAATGATAAAGTGATTCCTGTTCCTGGTATAAAGCTGCCTCCTCTCCTCCCTCTTTCCTCTGCTGACTCCCTTCCACCCACCCCTCGTCCCTCCCCATTTCTCCCCCTCCCTTCCTTCCTCCCTCTCTTTGTCTGTGATTCTATCTCTCTTTTGACCTTCCCTCTAACTTGCTTATCAGAATTTAATTTCCCTAGAAAATGATGTTTTAATAATATACAAGGGCAAATCAGCTTGCATCATTTCTCAAAATGTCATTTTTAGTCCAAGCTCATATCAAAGAAAACATTTAGACTAGGTTTTTCACCATTTATGCTAACACATGACAATCTCTATTAGGTAGCCTTCTACTGGAACATTTTATGTTAGCTGATGATGGATTGTTTTATTTGAATAGATATATTTGTAGTAAAGAACAATTCTGTTGAACTCCCATATATATATTTTATCATTTTAGGTTTATTAAAAATCCTTACATTTGGAAACATTCTCTAACTTTCTATTTCCATTTTCTGGATTTGGAGTTATTAGCTTGACAATTACTTTTGTATAAAATTAAGGCAAAAATTTTGATAGGCTTTTCATATAAAAATCAGCCCCAAATATATTCACAGTAATTCTACTAATGATGACCCTTCAGGGCTTGTAATCAAAACTCAAATTCTATCAAAATTTATATCGGAAATGGATGGGTATTAATTGCTATTAAAACTACATTTAATCAGACAAACTTATGGCACATTGTTGTCTTTCTTTAGACTGTCTGATTGGGTGAGCCATTTTAATCATTAATATTCTAATATCTCCATATGCAATCACCTTGGCTATCAAGGGAATTTGATTTTGCTTCAGGGTGTACTGAAGTGATAGCTTGGGAAATTTCTTTCTGTGCATATTATTATTTTTGTTTTGTTATCTTCTTTAAAATTATGTAGTATGTTCGATCGGAAATTCTTCTGTGGTTTTTATGTTCCAAAAATCTGGAATTACTGTAGAGTTGGGAGAACAAAGGGATTGTATATTTTCCCTAATGATAATGGCCTGTGTTAATTTAGAACTTGCTTTTCATTTTCCTCTTATTCTATATCTGTAGTATTTGAATTTTGTGTAAAACTCATACTAGAGCTTGCTAAATTTTAAATTCCCTGCTCTCATCTTTATACTTGTATTTAATAACTTTAAAGGAGGTCTTATATCAACAACACAAAAAGTAATTTTAATCCAGGATACCAATGCAGAAACATTATTTTGATACTTTCTTTGTTTTAAAAAATATGAATCCTTGTACATAAATTCTCATCAAGGAAATATACCTGTTACTATTAAAATAACTGATTTGTAGTAGAGTGGCAACAAACAATATTCAGTTCAATTACATAGCATACTTTATAAAAGATCATTCTTACAAAGTTAGTTTGGATAAGACTTATATGCTATATACTCAAAAGAAAATAAGCAGTTATCAAAAGTCAATGGTAAATTCATGTATAAAGAAAAGGAAACAAAGAAATTTGTGGGAGGAAGTAACTTCATTTACAGAAAGCAATATTATTGAAGATTTCTTCAAATATCACTTAGGCAAGAAGGGGAGAAGAACAAATATTTACAACATTCAGAGAAATACCAGACTACATTTCCATACACAGAAAAAAAAATCAATGTTGATGCCTTGAAATTTATTCAGAATACCAAATCAGACATGTTCTCATAGATCTCAGGCCTGATGAACATCAGTATCAAAGAAGATTCTGCCTGTGGGTCTAACTGATGCTACTTCCTTGACATTCTGCTGCTGATCACACAATATTGGTATGTAGTTTATGAGTGACATCTTCATTATTGAACTTCTAGCAAACAAATACCTTGGGACTACTCTCTGGATCCTTAGGTTGTAAAAGACAGGAACTATAGATGCATATTAGCCCCAACATCAACTTACTTAAAAGGGATTTTGTACACAAAGTTAATCTGTGGATGTAATGATGATGTACATAGCTCCCAGGGCAGCTGTCTATTCTAAGACCTTTTTATTGATGTGATTTTGTTGTTGTTGTTGTTAAACTACTATAACACCACAACTGGTCTTTATCTTATAAGAAGCAAATATGCAGTATTTGTAGCACAATGTTCTCCCTCTGCTCATAGCAGAAAACACTAAACTAAGTGTATGCTTATGAAAATGTCATCTTTCCAAAAAGACTTCAGTAGTCTATATTTACCTCTATTCTTTTTACAAATATGTTTCTGAATTGAATTGTGATGTCTCTGCCAAAAAAGATACATTGATTATACTGCTCAAGTACTTTAAATATGGGCTTAATTGGGAAAAGAATTTCTGAAGATGTAGTTGGTCAAATTAGGGTAAAATGATTCTGGCCTAGAAAGGGCCCTCGATCCAGTATGACTAGTTCTTTATAAAAAGAAGAAGTAAACCAGAAAATAGCAAAAAACACTGGGAGAAGATGTTCAGATGAAGGCTAAGAAAGGGATTAAAGTTGTACTCCATAATTCATTGGCATTCAAAAGTCTGTATCTAAAACACTGTATTCACTGCACTGTGGAGTGTTGTTGAATGTTCACCATGTTTCTTTCAGGAGTAGCTAACGTTGCTTTGGCATTGCTAAATCACAAGAAAACATCTTGACACATACTGCTATCAAAGGAAAAGTTTAAATTCAAGGTACAGTTTCTACTGCTTTTGCTTTGTGCTGAAGTAGATAAATCATTCAGTCAAATTGATTTGTGTGGATTCCAATACTGTAAAGTATTTGTTAAAGGAAGAAATTCTGAGTTATTTGTCAGTCAGTAAATGACTTCCAATATAAGAATGGCTTGATGAAAGATCAAGAGCTCCACTTGATTTTAACATCAGTGCCTGGTAGGCAACACTTGAAAGTGTTTAGATTTCTTGCATTACTTGCAGTTACCTAAATGTGCAGTTTCCATAGTAAAAACATCATAAATCAATCAAAGAAGAATTCTGTTTGACATGTCACCATCTACAGACTCCATTGGATGGACCTATGCTCTGAACTTCTCCATTTTAATCAAAATAATTATATTTTAAGAACTCCAATTTGACTTAATATAACATGGAAACCAAAAGATGGAGAATTTATAAGTAGATCCTAAGATATATTTTGTAAATTTTAAATCATAAGGCATACCTCCTTATCCCCCACTATCAAAGGTATGAGGAGATAAAAGGATGGAAGGTCACATAATTTCTACTTTAGATTGCAATACAGACTTCCCTGGAATATCCATAATCAATTTGATCTTTTCCCAGAACAAAAGTGTGATATACTCTCAAGATACTGAGCAGCTGCAACAAAGCATGGGTTTCATACAGATATATAACAAGGGCATGAACAACATCCGTTCTTCAGTGTACTGTTCCTCCTGTCTGTAAGAAATTTACAGCAAAATTTTGTTCTGTGTTTTCTATGTGATGTTCATAGGAAAATCCAGATATAGTGATTAAAATAACATTTATACAGTAAAAAGAAATAAATGAACATGTAAGTAAATATAAATAAATAGATAAATGGATAAATAAATAAATAAATAAATAAATGGCATTTCCCAAACTATAACTAGACTTTGAGGATAACAGCCCAGGCTCCAGCTGTCCTACCAGGCTTAGCTCAGCCACCTGCAACCATTATGTCAATTAAGGAGATTAATAATGATGAAAACTAAAGAGAAGCTTATGCAATGTGTCTACACTGGCTGTAGGAACTTGAGGTCCAATGACCTCAAGTCATCTTTGGTATAAAAAGAGTTTTAGGTTTTAAATACAAGAAGAATCATATCAAGGGTCATGAAGCAAATATAATTAATCTGCTGTTGTCTGGGCATAGTCCAGTGTTTAACTGTTCTGGTTCAGGTCCTGGTAGGTATCCCAAAGAAGGCAATATTGTTTGGGGAATCGAGGTTTTCGGATAACCATTTGTGTTTCAAGGTGTAGCTCATCTTCATAGACAGCTGTGCTTATAGAATAATGAGAAGCTATGACTGCAGACAGCTCAAGAGTAAAGGTTTAGTTTAATGACGTAATCTCTGACTTCACCAAAGGGAAGATACCAAACACGATGTTAGAAGCTACAAACCCACAAAGTCTTACCAACATAACTGACTAAGCATAAGCTAAACCAAGACAGCAATGATAAGCATGCTAACGTGAACATGAGAGGCTCATGAGACATCAACCCCTACACAAACAACTGTAGGAAACTAAGGTAAATTGAGGACAGGAGACATAGTCTTCCCCAGAGAAGAATATCCCATTGCTTACCCAGTAACCAATGGTGAGCCCTGAAAATATGAAGACAAGCAATGGAATGCAGACTGAGCAGGCTGTATTTTGGAAAGGAGAGATAGAAATGATGTTATGATATTATTATCTCAAAAATAAAGGAAAAACTGTTTAATTCAAAGTTAGGATTTAAAGTTTGACACAACATGAACAAGCTACACAAAAGAAGAGAGTTAAAAAGAAAAGAATATAAGAAGGCAGAGATACCAGGAATTCACCCTGCCTTCGTTGCCTAGTGGTCACAGGGGAGGACTCAATGATTTTGATTGAGTACATCTTCTAAAATGTGTTTCAAAGTGTCAGTGGTGATATTTCTGTTTTGTGGCTGGTTAGACTTTTGTTGCTCTAAAATTCCATTTTATTGGGAATCCATTTTCTATCTGGTACTTTCATGATGGGGGTTTCTTCTACTTTAAACATTTTTCTAAATAGAAATCTGTTTAGAAAGAGAAAAATAGCTAGTAGTTCAAAATAAAAATATATAAATAATTTTAATAAATAATTCAAAAGAATAAGCACAAAAGTACCTATCCATATGGGCCAGAAGTAAATAACCCTCACCACAAAACACTGTTCTCATCTCCAATGGAGGGAGATGGATTATTCTTAGCCAAATGGGAGTGAACTATGTCTTGTGAACACAGACTCAAGTTGCCTGAATGACTGTTCTACTGTGGAAGTAGTTAAACGAGATAAATTAGTCACATAATTAAAGCTATAAATCACTGCAATCACCAAATGTATTGGTGGAGACTGCAAATAGGCAATTTCAGGGAACTAGGGAAAATTTGCGATAAGTTTTAGATGGTACCAATTGATATCACTAGTTTCTGGGTAGGGGAATGTATGTGATCTGTTTGAAAAATAATTCCATAAGTTTTACCTGATAGTTGAAAGATATTAGGTCATATAGACACATAGATAGGCATGAATGGGTCTTTAGGGGATTAAAGGGAGTCCAAGATCATTTTGGTTCTGGTCTGCCATCTTTCCAACTCTTGACATTTACAAATCTCTACTCATTCACTACCTTTGATATAATGTGCCTTTGTTTTTCTGGACACTTCATCTTACACATACACACACACACACACAAACACACAGACACACACAAACACACACACAGACACACACACAAACACACACACACACAAACACACACACACATACACACACACACAAACCAAAGGAGATCTTTCTACTTGTCAATAAAGAATATGTTAGTTAATTCATTTTTGCAAATAATGTGGTATCAATTAACACTTACTACCTAACCATTTGAATCCTAGTAATGTGCCAGAGGGAATCCTCAACACAGTAGTTTGAGGTGGGAACATGATGTCCTAACAGGCACTAATTGATAGTAAAAAGACAACTAGACATTAATATCCAGACATGGAAGTGGAAAAGTGGTAACACAATCATACAATGGAAAGTTAGAATAGAAATGAATGCTTGTGGCTGCATGCGATAAAAAGAGAAGCATTTTATAGCATGATGCAGGAGGAAGGATGCAAGTTCAACAGCAAACATCAAATCCCTAGTTTAATAAAGTTCAAAGTATTTAAAATCAAATAAATTACTCTAGGAAGCATGCACTTCTGTTAAAGTGTATTTTTTTAAAGTAAGAGAAAGAAAAAGCAGCATAGCAGTGACTTTTGGGAGGTAATCCAGGGGCGATATCGCAAGAACTAAGTTTTAAGGCAAAGAAATTCATATGCTTACTTTGAACTATCCCTGGGATGGGTCACCAACCTCATCGCCATGAGTGTGGGAAAGAAAGACACTGCTCTAAAAAGTCCCCACCAGTCCATCATGGCATGTGACATTTACTGAGCAGTACAATAAACAGTATGGTGCAGTACTGGAGCCCTAACTGTCTTAGGCCTCTGCAGCTGTAAGACTTCTCTATGTGATATGACCCCATAGGAGTTGTAGTCGCTTAAAAGCTGGAAGTTAGATAACCGTGTGATTCCTCAGTCCGAGGTTATAGATGAGGTCAGACACTTGCTCCATGTAGTCTCTTTGTTGGAATGTTTTCACAGTATTGTGCTTCAGAAAATGAAGAAATTTGTTACCGACTTATTTCCTAATATAATTCTCTAAGTTGACTTTTCTTTCTTCTTGATGCTTTTCTGCTTATTCCTTATATTTTACTCTCTGCACAGGCCTAGATATGGATACATCCGGCATTCTCTTTTTCCTGTCTAAGTGAACCTCTTATTTTGTTTTCCTGGGACTTGCCTTCCTAGCTGCCTACCAGAGCATCTCCTTTGTTTTTATACTATAGCTGCATTGGCAAATACCTTCTCCAGCTCTGAACTCTAAGCCTGGAGCTAACTGGAAGTTGCTAGATCCATAGAAGGGTTCATTGATGTTTTGCTTTCATATCTTGTGAAATGTTGTTTGGTTATGTGCCTGTCTATTTTCTTTGGTTTAACCTGTGATAGTGTCTCAGCATTAGCTCAAATTTAAACTTGATTTCTTTCACTCCACCCACGTTTTTTGAGAAACAAACATTTCTAATCCTTGAAAAAATAAAGAAGGTAGCACTGCAGAGCATTTCATAAAACAAAACTTCCATATAAGCTCATGAGTCAAATCTTCAGCACCCACAGGAATTAGAGTGTAAACCAAACAGTAAGAATTCAACAGCTTTGGGTGATAGAAAAAGTCAGGAATGGGACACTTTCTGATTTACAAATTACAAGATTCAAAAAAGGAAAAGTGGGACTAGAGTAACGACTTAAGGGTTAAGAGTACAGGCTCTTAGAGAAGACAGAGTCAGTTTGAAGTACTGTCAAGAAACTCACACCTAACTGTGAATCCAGATCTTTGTAAGTGCCCAGTGCTCCCTGGAGGTCTAACACTTAGGTTTGGTGCTCTCATGTTTTATAATTGCAAAACATATTTAAATAGATTATGATTCATTACCTTTCCCAGGAGATATTGTAAATAAGAAAAAGTCTAATAATAAAAGAAAAGTCTGTATCAAACTTCAGACTTCCAAAAAAAGATTCATTACCATACTCCAAAATTTGTAGAATTCTTAAGATAATATTTATATGCAGATGTTCATAAATTAGTGGAACAATCTCCAATTGTTGGGTACTCCAGACTCACCTCAGGTGCAAACAGCTAGGCTGGCTGGTCACACCTTTGGAGGATAACCTATAATCCACACTATGTATGAGATTTTTTTTTAAAGAATTCAACGAGGAATAGCTACAATTACTACCCAATACATTGTCTATAATGTCAAGGATACTTAACCAATCAAAACCAAGACAAAACAGAACAGAACAGAACAGAACAGGACAGGACAGGAAAGGACAGGACAGGACAGGACAGGACAGGACAGAACAGAACAAAACAGAAGAGAACAGAACGAAAGGAAGGAAGGGGGAAAAAAGAAAAATAATAAATTCAGAGAGAAATATGCTGTAGAAGATCTATTTTCTTGGGTTACAATATGGCATGGCCACAATACAGCAGATCTAGCAAAAAAGCAAACCATAGATTTTGACTGAACTAAGAACATATCACTAAAAGAAATCTGTTTGACCAAACAGACCTTATGCTCCTGTCACAGCCTCTAAAAAGAACAACTAAACAACTAAAACAGTTGAATAAGTTGAATAGAATCATGCCTTTTTATGGGACACTTTAAAGACAGAACCAGATAGAACAGGACAGGACAAGACAGGATTACTTCAGAAAAAGAAATGCTACAGTGGAGCTATTTTCCCCAGCTGTGAAATACCATGGCTGTCCTAAAACAGAGGAGCTAAATTCCCTGTCCACGGTCATAGCAAGGAAGTAGGAAAAACCACAGAGATGGCACACTGGCTTTTCCCACTGGTTAGAATGTCTTCTTCCCATAATACTTGATTATCACCTCATTTTAATTCGATCATGTTTTAAGGAAGGGATCTGAATACAGTCACATTTTGAGGTTATAAGAGGTTGTGGTTTCAGCAAGTGGATTGGGAAGCAAGCACAATTTGGGCAGTGGTGGCACATACCTTTAATCCCAGCACTTGCGAGGCAGATGTGGGCAGATTTCTGAGTTTGAGGACAACCTGGTCCACACAATGAGTTCCAGGATAGCCAGGAATATACAGAGAAACATGTCTCAAAAACCAATACATAAATAAATAAATAAATAAATAAATAAATAAATAAATAACCAACCAACCAACCAACCTTGGAAGCGAGCACAACTCAGTCCCTAGCACTGGTTAGTAGTGTGTCTTCAATGCCTAATTCCTCATAAATTAGTGTTTGTTATGGCTCATCTCTCTCTACTGAAGTCACAGTGTTCACAGTTACCATTTAATTGCACTTACCACAAAGAAAAAACGGAGCTGCAACCTCTCCCTGTTTGTCTTAGTAAACATAGGTGCAAAAGATCCTGTCTTTCTCTTTAAACCACATTCCTTACTTGACTTGAAAATGTTCCCATTTTCATGGCATTTTCAAACCCTCTGGATTGCTCTTGAGTAGCCTAGTCTGATCCTTTCTCTTTTATTACTAAAAATAAGTTCCCTTTTTATAGTTAAACTCAGAATGTATTTCCCAGAAATACCCTGGATTGCAACAGTTTATTTCCAGCCCCATACCTCCTCCCATTTTATGTACTCAACTGCCTACTCCATTTTTCTCCTTGGCTCTCTAGTGGACGTTTTCAAGCCAACACATCTAAACGTAACTAGATTCCTGGTTTTCATTTCTGAAAGTTTCTTATGTAAGCTGATGTCAAATACATCCATATGCTTCAAAAAAATTCATCCAGGCCACTGTTCTTTCACTTGAGTACCTATCAGCATTATCCTCAAAGGTTCTCTGCGTAGTCAACATCATTTCACAGACAAGCAAAAGAGCAAAATCAATACTTTTGATAAGGTTCACAAAGAGCATCAACAGAGACATAAAGATGCTTAAACTTGCCTTCAAACACAGATTTATTTTCAACAGAAGTCATGGAAAAGTCTAAACGTTAAGTGGAAATGTGGAAATATTGAACCCTGCTGAAGCTTCATCAAAGTAATAAATCTCCAAAATTCATGGCTAAACGCTGCATACACATCATAGAAATCACCGTGTGGTACAATGTCTTTTAGTGCAAGGCATAACCTTAGATTAGATCTGACTGGAAAAAAAAGCCCATATTGCATCTGTACTATGAGGGATGCCAATGACATGGAAGATAGATCTGTAAAGAAAAAGAACCCATCCACCATATTTTTCCCCTGTGGGAGATTCCCTAATCTATCTTTTCACTTTCTATGCTCAGTCTTGCCTACCCTCAGTTCCCTTATGGCATCTAGAATACAATACACATCCAGAATTGGTTTAAGTGACAGCAAAATTTATTGTTGTGTAGCTTTTCAGGTCTCCATGAAACAGTAAGCGCCATGAAAAAAATACTTAACAGTCTGTTTATATGTCCATGGCCAGGGCCTAGAATGCAGTATATATTCACAATAGAGATGGAATTAATAGTTACTCTGTAGTACTTCCATCTCACACCCTGTTAGCATCCAAAGTTGACAACTGTCAGCATGCAGGGCTGACAATCTGTGGACAATACCATCTGGCATCATCTATGCAGAAAAACAGAAATTCCCAAATAACCTTCCTCCAAAACAAAGAACACACACACACACATATATATATATATACATATATATATATATACATATATATATATATGTATATATATATATATATATATATATATTTTAAATTGGAGACTGCAAGCTTCTGATTTGCTGTTAGAGATAAATAAATATTCTAGCATACAGCTTTATTTTCAACTACAGAATTATTATACAGATTCTCTATAAAAATAATTCAGCCCAACATGGAGAAAACAGACATCTCTTGTACTAGCAAGAATTCCATCAATGTTTCTTCCAATCCTTCTTGTTCCCTTCAACTCTCATCTGTCTTTGTCACTGGAAATGTTCCATCAGTGATGTACTTAAATGACACAAATTAATATTTGTTCAATATTCCATGTTCTTTTTCAATATACCACAACTGCCTTTTTCATGATCCGCATCCTTCAAGTGGATCTTAAGAATCTATGCTATGAGTTGTAGAGCACAGAAAAATTATAGGAAAAAATATGTATATATGATACATAGAGATATCTGAAAGTTCATATGTACGTATATATAATGAGATATTTGGTAATTTGATTATTGAAAGTGTGTACTTTTCTTGAACGAAGTAGAGGCAGCTTAGAATAGGTACACAAAAAGATTGAGCAAAAATAGACTGAAATAGACAGGAAGCAAGCAGATGGAAGCCATCACTAGTAACAACCAACTTTGAGCCTCATCATGAGTTGATTTGAGGGCATGTTTCTTGCTGTGTTCCTCCAAAGCTGCCAGTATGGGAGGATTTGTATCTAAAATTATAAGGGCAAGAACTCTCAATTTTGTTCATTTTGCTTATGCCTTCAGAACTCAACACAAGGCCAGACACACTTACTACTAATTCTTCAAACAAGCTGTTTTTCTATGTGCATTGTGAATTTTGCTATATAAAACTTACTTCAGTCATATTCATATTTATATTTACAATGTTAAATATGAAGTTCATAATTTTCAATATCTTCTAAATATTTCATCATTTTCATATACCTCTTTTGCAGATTCTGTAATATTGGAGCTTATTTAGAATTTCTAAAGAAAAATTCCTTCATTATTCCCAACAACCCAACCAATGAATTAAAATTAAATTTTGTTTAGGGGAAGTACTGTAGAGAAATAGTTTAATGACACTTTCAGAATTATTATATCTTGGATAATTTTTACTAAAATGTGTGTTAAAATGTATACTATATAAATATTTATTCAACAATTAAGTAAGTCCACATGTTATATTTAAAGACAGATTTAGTATACATTATCTAAATTTTTTAGAATCAAATTCATTTTAGACCCTTAATATTTTGTGAAATTATCATACATAATGAGCTATCTTGAAGTTGTAATTTTATTTGAAACAAAAGTTAATGGAGTTCCCCATACCACATGTACACACAGCCCAAAGGTAAATTTATACATTGTTTTAAATGATTTTTTAAAGCAAAATATCGTCTTGATTATATCTTTGATCTCCAATTGTGCATGAGTGAGTACTGGATGGAGGTAGCCACTAAGGCATGTGGAGCCAGACTAAAGGGAGGGGGAATCTGTAAAACTCCAGAGAAAAAAGTCATGAATTAACATCAGCAAGTGATCTTCCCTATAGTCTCAAGGACTGAAGAGGTGGAAACAAGGAAGGTCACTGGAATGGAGGAGTTCAGAGTCAGTGTGAGGGAAACTGGATGAGTGGGAAATAGAAGAAAAAGAGAAAAGGGTAGAAAGCAAAGGCAGTGGAAGGTGGTAAGGAAGGGACAACAGTCCTACCAAGAGAAGGAAAATAAAGATTGAGCAAACAAGTGTATTTTTTTATTGGTGTTCTATTTTATAGCCTTGACATACTTCCATAAACGCTTCAAGTGCAGCAACAGCTTTCCCACTGCATCATCTAATGTCAGAGCTGTAAGGGTCATGACAGAAATGACACAGCACAAAACAGTGTTGCTCATATTACAGCCATATAATAATTTACAGAGTTAAGTAAAACATTTCTTTTAGTATGCCATCCATATCTACAATATGAATATATGTGATATGTGAGCATTTTAACTGAGTGTGGCACATGCTCATATTTTATGTACAGCCATGTGCAAACAATGCATTTGTCAATAACAGTATATCAAGAGATCATACTGCCTAGTTGTGCATGTGGTTGTGTTTGTATGTGTAAATATACTCACAGGATGTTTAAAAGATGACAAAATTTTGTGACAATAAACTCACAATATAACTGTCCTTAAGCAAAGCAAGAGAGTGTCTGCAAACTCATACCCTGTATCTTGCCCTTTTAATTCATGCTTGCTGTGTTCACTCCTCAGTTCATGCCTCAAAATCCTTGCTGCAATAGCAAGAGGGCATTTGAAACAGTAAGCTATCTTCATAATAGAAAAGAATGTAGTAGTTTTGACAGCTGTTGACAGCATGAATGTAAGCAAGAAAAGACAGAAGATGATCTTACACTATAACATTGGGCAGAAGCACCAGAAATGTGTGTGAATTATTCACACATGCAGGGCTGCAATAACTCACAAAAGTGAGTGATGTAAAATGAATGATATTAATAATCGAATGAATTTTCTGAAAGTGAGGCCATTATCTTTACAGTTTCAAGTACTTTAAAAGCTGCTTGAATCACTTCCATGGAGCTGAATATTAATAGGGAAGCATTATTCTGCTGGCAGATCAGCATGTGCTCTTTAAAAGAAACCCATACTTCTAGTGTGTAAAAGATATATGCTTACTTATGGGGAAGCAGTAATTTAAATAAAAAAAAACACAGTTACAATTTTAAAAACTGTAATTAGTTTGCCAGAACACAAGAAGAAATATAATTCATACAAAAATATATTAAATGAAACATGGAAGTAAGTTTGTTTTTTACTGTGACCAGTGCATTTAAAAAAAAAAAAAGTCTTATTTGTTTTGTGCAGAAAATGCCACTGAAAATGACATTTTCTCTAGTCCTGATTCTTCAACATTGCTTGTGGGATTGCAAGCTGGTACAACCACTCTGGAAATCAGTTTGGTAGTTCCTCTGGAAATTGGTACTGAGGACCCAGCTATACCACTCCTGGGCATATACCCAGAAGATGCTCCAACATGTAATAAGGACACATGCTCCACCATGTTCATAGCAGCCTTATTTTTAATAGCAAGAAACTGGAAACAACCCAGATGTCTCTCAACAGAGGATACAGAAATTGTGGTATATCTACACAATGGAGTACTACTCAGCTATTAAAAACAATGAATTATGAAATTCTTAGGGAAATGGATGAATCTGGAGAATATCATCCTGAGTGAGGTAACACAATCACAAAAGAACACACATGGTATGCACTCTCTGATAAGTGGTTATTAGCCTAGAAGATCAGAATACACAGAGTACAATCACAATCCACAAGAAGTTCAAGAAAGAGGAAGACCAAAATGTGGATACTTCATTCCTTCTTAAAAGGGAGAACAAAATACCCATGGAAGGAATTGCAGAGACTAACTATGGAGCAGAGACTGAAGGAAGGACAATCCAGCCTGATATACCTGTCTCCTGAAAGGCTCTAACAGTACCTGACTAATACAGAAGTAGAGGCTCACAGTCATCCATTGAATTGAGTACAGGGTCCCCAGTGAAGAAGCAAGAGAAAGGACCCAAGGAGCTAAAGGGTTTGTAGCCCCTTAGGATGAACAACAATATGAACTAACTAGTACCCTCAGAGCTCCCAGGGACTAAACCACCAACCACAGAGTACACATGGGGGAACCAATGGCTCCAGCAGCATATGTATAGTAGAGGAGGCCAAGTCAGTCATCAATGGAAGGAGAGGCCCTTGGCCTTGTGAAGGTTCTATGCCCCAGTGTAGGAGAATACCAGGGTCAGTAAGCAGGAGAAGGTGGAGTGGCAAGCAGGGGGTAGGGGGAGGAGGGAGGGATCAGGGGTTTGTCCTTGTTGCTGTTTTTTGTTTTTTT